>NW_010129329.1:28752-156131 GCF_000699245.1 Pterocles gutturalis | reverse complement strand
AAGAGCAGGTCATATTGGCTGCTGACATCTCAGACAGCCTACAGATGGAAAACCCAAAACATTTCATTCCAAAGCATTTAATACTATCAATAGGAAATCTTATGTCTGGTCAAAACATCTACAAGCCTTATAAACATTGTGAAATGTTCTTTCTTCCCAACTGATTACAAAATTGGTAAAATTTTATTGAAAAACATGTTATGAGAAAAAGGATCCTGTGAGGATATGTATCCCTTCTGGAGGGGAGGAAACAGTCACACCACTCTTTAAATAGCATCAATGTTTTCAGCACACTGAGTCTAATGTTGGGGACATGGCAGGAGGCATACGAGGCTCCAAACTGTTATGAATGTCAGTAACTTGAGCACATGAGTTGTTCCACCCAGCACAACAATCAAAATATCTGATCTGGTGCTTTGTTTTTTCTAGTGAACTCCTGATTGGATTAATTTTTAATTCTCAATTTCAGCTACAACGTAAAGCCCTGATCCTGCAAGTACATGCACATAAGTAACATGACTCATGCAAAGAGTTTTATTAAACTCAACAGTACTATTTGTGTACATAAAAAGCAACCCATAGGACCGAGCTCTCAACTTCCTAAAGAATCCCAGTTCATATTGCCAGCTTTAAATCTACAGGTTTAAATTGTTAGAAGCTGCTTTTTTCCCTCTGTAGTAAGATAATAATGGAAGATACCTGGAACAGAAAAAAAGGATCTGCCAGTTTCCAGGGGGTTTTTTGTCTGAACAATTTACATTTGCAAAGTGACACTTCTCCATGATATTTCATTTGAGTCCTGAGAAAAATTGATTGTACTTGTTTTATTATTTGTATTACAAAAAAACCCCAAACATCTAGGACTCTATCCAGTTTATTGTGCAGTTGCTGGTGTGTAGACACAAAAGGTAAAAAGGTTCAGAAGAGGAAAAAAAAATCTAGAAAAGTAAACCACAGTATAAACACACTACACCATTCGCTTCGCCTTGCTGGGTTTTAGGCAATTGCAGCCAATCATTTGACATCACCACATTGTGACCAGCAGTGCATTCTTCCCTATGCTGTTAGACAGGTTTCCTAATTAACATGAAACTGGGAAATACTAATACACTGAAAATCCTGGAGGAGGTGTTTGATGAGCATACATCACTGAATTAAACAAGACTTTGGGCTGTCTCTTTTATTTCAGTTTTATGCATTCTATAAGCCCCAAAGTCTGCATTCCTGAACGCCCCCCTCTCGCAGTGCCAGGAGTTATGGGTGCATGAGGAATGCAGACCTGGCCCACGCACGGCGTCACAACAGACTCATTTAAGTCACGAGGCTTTCAACAGCAACCAGGTCTGAGTCTGCACGCAAGGTGATTTCCACACACAAACAGACTTCTCTGACTGCAAAATCCAACCACCTGCCTGCCAGCATCCCCTGAGATGGGATTCCTCTGCTCTCACTGTAGCTGTCTGAAAAATGAACAGCCTCATTGTCTGAGCTCCCCGAGCCCCTGGGGAGCAGCAGGTCTGTCCAGCACGGGCAGGCTAGGAGAGCTCAGTGGGATGTGTCCTGCTCAGTAGGTGCCTGTCCCGCTCCCCTGACCACAGAGGCTGCCTAGATTTGGCCTCTGGGTTTTGTTTTTTACAGATAGCTTTACCTGTGTTCCTGGGTAAATCTGGCATTAGATGTGAGTTTTGCTGATCACCTCTCCGGGTCTGCTGTCGTACCAAGTGTGGAGGAGCAGCTCCTCAGGACAGGCACCGAATCTTTACCTGTCTCTAGAGTCATACTAATGTCATTGTGAATTATCATCTGTCAGGAAAGGGGTAAAGCACTGAAATATTGACAGATTTATTTATTCTAGTACCAATAGGTCAGGCACTTCAGTGACCATTCCAGTGAGCAAACAGAGCTTTCCATGCATTTTCCAGCAAAACCCCAAATATCTGTGAAACTATCCTACCACTGTCACAAGACCCTGTTGCTAGTCTTAAAATTCTTTTTAGTAATCCATCTTTAATCAAGTAGAAGGATAAACATTTGTCAAAACAGGGGTATTTCCTTTTATTTGCTGCAACATATGAGAATAAACCAGGGAATTTGGGGTATCTTACTATCAGCAGCATGACAGCCACAAGTTTTGCCATAAGGTTTTGTTAAATATGTCATTTGGAAACCAAACAATTTTCTGAAACCTCATTACAGTTGGACTGAATGCAGTATTATGGCTTGCAGGCAAAAATAACATTGCATGGAGCAACATTTTAAAAAACAAAATGCAAAATTCATATGGTCACGTAATAAGCAAAGACGACTCCCCTCCTGAAATCTACATGTCAGTCCCTTTATTTCCTCATATGTAATTGGGAAACTATTATTTATTTGGCATTTTTTGAATAGCTTGCAAGCTATTTGAAATCAAAGGACAACACACAGTCCAAGATTTGCTGCTGCTATAGCTGAAGCCAGATCTGCATGTTCCGGGGACAAAATTAAGGTTGTACAAAATCAACTAAAAACCTTCTTCAGCAGCGCCAGCAAAGAACCACAAATAAAATTCAAACTCTTCTCTCCAGTTCTTTTAGATTATTTTTTTTTTAAGAAAAAATATAGTTTACTACACGTACTTCAAAACTTTGTTCCTCTGGATCAGTAATTGTCTTACCTCACTTTACAAGGAAATATTTCAATTCCAGTTTTCATCCAACATGTCACCTATTGACACCTATGTCAGCTGAAGCTTTACTGAAAATCTGTCCTACCCTCTTGCCTGTATCTTTGTATTCTGGCCCACATTTAAGACACGGCTTGAAATAACAGACTGTGCTTTTGGCCTGGGAGGCCAGTTACGCTGCAAACAGTTCTGTACAGAGTGCATTTCACTGACATGCGAGATGGAATAGGCGCTCGTAATTTACTTACAGGTATAAGAGTTCGCAAGGTTGGAGTGAAGCATTGATTTGCTTAAGTTAATGAATGCAGTCCAGGACAAAGGGAGAATCCATTATAGTTTATTTGGACTAAGCAGTTTGGGAGGGGGTGGAATTAAGGAGAGGACAACAACGAGAACAAAAAAAGTCATTACAAAAAGAAAAAAAAATCCACCCCAAAACTTATGGCTGATTAGCATAGCGTAGCATCTTAAAAGGCTAAAATACCACATGTGTGGCATGTTACAAAAGAAGATTAAAATAAAGGAAAAAATATCCAGAGAACCGTGAAGTCTCAAAACATCTGGAGTTTTATAGTAACAAGGAGGAAAAAATCAAAAACATAATTGAAAAAAGTCTACTGCAATACATTATTGTACAATAAGCTTAATGGAATTGAAAGGAGAAGAGATGAAAAGGCAAAATAAGGGAGGGGGGAAGAAATAAAAGAAACAAGAAAAGGCAGTTATATTTTAAAGATGTCACTGAGGGTTTTTCTCCCAGTTATTAAAAATTACACACCCTGCTTCTGTAAGCTGTTCCTGTAATGTGTTGAGCGCTCTCTTTCAGCATGGGACATTCACGCATGCTGGGGATTCATCAACCCTTTTGTACCCGGTGTAGGGGCACTTCTCACTCCCGATTCTTTGAGAGACATCTGCAAAGAGAATGGCAGAGAAACTGCCTGTCCTGGTTTACATTTTGAATCCAATGGGAGATTTGAAGAGAGGCAGGACAAACATGTAAATTAAAAATGTTTGCTAAAAACAATGCACACATTCAGGAATTAAGCAAACAATCTTAAACTGTTATATTGGCATCAGACACTAGAATCAACTGTAATTGAAATACTCTGAATGTATTCACTAACAAACATGTATATGGAAAAGTGAAATGAAAAACTTCCCTCTTTTTTCATATTTTCCTCTTTTTTTAATGAAAGGAAGAGTAAATCTGCACACAGTCCCGTCCGCCTCTGTAACATGCCAACAGTGTGTCTATAAACAGGAAGGGTTCCAATGCACGGCAGGCATGAACATCCAGGGTTAGATCTGCGCTTGCTTTGTCCCCAGTCACAGGAAGATTTGAGACAAGTGTGTGCCAAACCCCGTCTGCAACAAATACGGTGTAATCTGGCAACAGTGAGCGTCCATCTCGACTCCCCACTCATCCCCCCAGACTACTACTTTTTTTTAATCCTGGGAAACCCAGCTCATATCTTTGTCAAGACCAATAAATAAATATGTTTTACAGTCATAGCTTATGACATGTCATCGCAGCTAACAAAGTGGCTCCTGTCCTTGGCAGATCAAACAGAGGAGGATCCTGTGGGTGAAAACTGATCTACAGTTGGAAATTGCTGGCTACTGCTAACTGAACTAGTCAACCACAATCAAATTCTCTCTTAGAAAAGATGAAGATTAGCAGCAAGATAACTCTCCATCCACTTATGTGTTTTTTTGTTGCAAATATAACTTTTTGTATGCGGTTCAACATAGATCATTAGTTTTCCTCACAAAATCTGTTTCACAAAGTGGATAGCTGTATTGCTGGGTTTTTCTCCTGGTTCAGATAGGTGGGGTCTTTTATCTTAAAAAGGCACTGTCCTCATGCACATAGTGGAGCTTTCATCTCAAATTATTGTTTCTAAAGATCAGCTAAGAATGAAGTTTCCCTGCAAATTAACAAACTGCATGAAATCTTCAGCACTGGATTAATCTTTCACAAAGTGATGAGAAGGATGTATAAATTGTTAGGCACTGCATTGCTGGAAGAGCCATAGTTTAGAAAGACATAGTTTGGAAAGACAACTCTGTTGTTGCACTCTGTAAATGACTACCATGCTTCAGCTGAGCTGCGGCAGTGGTCCATACCTAAGCTCCTCTCTGGTAAATCCAATATAATGTGATGCCTTCTGTTAGAGCCTGAGCTCACTCCTGTTACCTCACACTTCCACATCCTGCATGCACGTGCTTCAACACTTACAGTGTCTGCTGCACACCAGCCTCTGAAGCGATTATACTGGATTCCATGTCTAAGCCTCCAAAGGAGACGTTAAATCAAGATTTTTCTAACAAACACCCCCAAGTCCATTGCTACCTCTCACTCAAGGTGACTTACTAGCACACTGAACTACCCACTCAAGTGGGGGAAGTTAACGATCTTCAGTCTTCAATCTTCTTCCAAACCCTGCTTCAGTTTTAACTGGTGGTGTTGCCTTCTAAAGTCTATTGTGAAGACGAGCTGTCTGCCGAAGAGCAGACGGCATGGCAGCAGTGCCAGGTCCCTTCATTCTCTATAGCACTGTGGGATCCTCTAGATAAAAGGCAGTATAGCAATGTTCTTTTCTGAATAGCACTTAATGTTTTCCCACAGTCTTATTGTTTACAGGGAGTTTAGCAAGTCACTTCACTAATTTAAAATAGATTGTATCCCACATGGGTGGATAACAATAACACATATTGGTGAATCATATGGCTTTCAAATGATATGTACGAAAAAGAAGTACTACACATATTGTCTGAAATTTTATTGTGCGAAACCACAGCACTTAGCTCCCTACCAGCTGTGTCAACAATTCAGTGTAATAAACTAATACAATTGCAGAATAACAGCAAGGTTAGTTCTAAAAAATGAAAAGCCAAGATTAAAAAAAAAAAAAAAGAAATGTAGATTAATACAGATGAACATCATTTCAGGTGGGAATAACCAGCCTCGCAAATGATGCGACCTCATGAAATGTAGGTTCTTTGGTTATATGTTGCTATCTAAAAGCCTAAGAGGAAAAGGGATTCTATGGATGAAATTCTGTTTAAAAGGGAAGAAGAGCAGGTTTTGATATCTGAGGAAACTGATGTGTTACACTTAAGACTGCACTCTGCAGAAGCATCCTGTCTTACTACAAACTTCACATGCAGGATCAGCTTTTTAAAATGAAAGAAGAATAAGAATTTTTCCTGGACTTTGCTTCCTAGGTTGAGATCAGCCTCATATTCATGCTCTCTCGTTCATATGAGCTGCTTTACACACATGACGTAGCTCCTGAGGAGGACGCTGCCAAAGGACATTCCTGACATACTTGACCAATAGCAGCCCATGTACAGGAACGGCTGAATGAGCCAGGCTCAAATAACAAAGGTTCCACATTGAGCTGTCTCACATAATTTTTAATATGCTGTTAAATAAATAAATAACTGAATAAAAGACATTTTCTAAGATAATATTTTGAGGAAAAACTGGAAATGGAACACAACGGAAATAGGTTTTAAACTGAAATGTTGAACTGTATCCCAGAAATGACAAGAAAATTAAATCCCTTTTTTGCCTGAACCCCAATAAAAAAGTCTTAAACACCCTTGGTAGACCACAGTTTTGAAAGAAATGAAATTATGTTATTGTCATGCATGATTATCCAACATTTAGAAGGTATCTGCAAGGTCTTTCTGGGAGTTATACCTCCATCCCATAACCTAGCAGGAAACCACAATCACTTCTGTACCTTACGTGAAGGACTTTGAAATGAAAGTGCCTCAAAATCAAATATAAGCAGCTTTCAACATGTGCATTTAATCTTCCTAGGTTAAGAAACACCCTGTGGCCACCACACTAAAGAACTGAAAACGTAAATTGAAGAAATTATATCCATATGATTAAGTAAGATTCTTAAAGAGAAACATGTTGTTAAGTACTTCATTGAGAATGAAATGAAATGCAGTAAAATAGAAGCTATTTGGAATAAATCATTGACGCACATGCTTTCTATGCAAAATGGCAGCGTTCAGCTCTGAGTGGACATCTGGAGCAAATTAGCATTATGTTGAGAATAATATAAAATTAAAACATTTAGTTTCAGCTTCTAAAATTAAATATAAAAATCAGAGACCAATGTTGTGTTGGACAGCTCGCCTTGTGACTCTGATAGCAAGAGTTTATTTTGTTTTTCAATTTTTTTATGCCTCCTATCACTGTACTTGGAGCTCTGACGCTCCCTGATACTATCTGTGCAAACAGCATCAGGCAGAACAGTTGTATCTTGAAATGTGCTGCAGCGTCCTGCATTGGAGGTTCAGAATGAGGAGTCCAAGGCCAAGCATGGGCCAAAGAAGCTTGGGTAAAACAAGAGGAAATGACCCAAAACTATAGGCAGAACTCGGACCACACCCAAGGCAGACCTCTCAGGACCTGAATATGTTTCATTTTTACATTTGCATGCTGACTCTGCACTTTCTGGCTCTGTAAAGCATTCAGGGTTGATGTGTTGAAGGTGCCAGATGACTTCAAACCTTTGTGAGGCCCCTCTTAAAATATGCTGAGCTCCTCCTGACTGCTGCTGCTGAAGGTACTCAGTTCACATGAGGTCTGCTACGGCCAACTCGGAAGCTCTCCCAGACCCTAGTGAGGTGAGGGACAGAAGAGAAGACTCGGCTCCTGGTGGGACATGCCCTATTCGTTTCAGGGACAGAGGCTGTGCAGAAGGCTATTGCACAGTTCCCTATTTCCCAACGCAAAGAAAGCTTCTGTCCCTGTTCCCGGCTCTTCTGTGTGCAAACTCCAGGCATTCACGACAATCAAGCATTTGTACTGCTCTTCCTCTCACTTCCTAGAGACATTAACCAGGATAACGGAAGCTGTAACCCCCTATAATCACTTTCCTCTACAACTGGGTCCTGTCTACCACGCAAGGGAAAAGGCAGCTGCCTTCAGCCTTGGTCTTGCCACAGCTGGATACCTGGCCCATCCACTTTGGTCCTGAAGCAGGGAAAAAGAGTGCTTCTGCTTCCTTGGGGTGCCAGGCTCGGCACTTGCCAAGACCACAAACTTCAGGGGAGAACTAACTTTTCTCCTGGACATCATTTAGGTGTCCCATTTCAGTGTTCTGCTCTACACAGCTTTCCCGAAGTTACTGGTTTATAAAAATGTCCATGTCCAACTAGACAAAACAGCTACTAGCAATAACATTTCTGAAAAACTCCATAGCCAGGATCCATTAGCATCCCTACTACACTTTTCAACAACTCATGCATGGTGCAAGGAGCCATGCTTGCCACTGGTGCCATGCCAAGCACCCCTATTGCTCCTGTCTGCCTGTGAGATCTGCTAAAGGGATGACTTCTGATCTGCCAGCAGCCCATCAGCACAAACCAAGACAGCTGGGTGTCCAGAAGTGCTGAGCTGGAAAGACAGTGCAATGGATATGACATGGTACTCGGCTGGGGGAGATTTGGTGCTTTACTACGTTCTGCAGTTGGGTGACCCTGAGCAAATTACTTCGTCTCCTGTGTGTGGATTAGTCCTTTGTACTTTCTCACTATTTGTACTGAAATGCCTATTGAGAAGGGACTGTGCAACACCAAGAGCCTCATGAGATGCTACTGGAGCATCCTGAACTCATCAGTCTGGTGTAAAGCCACTGAGCCAGGAGCAGTGGTCTGGAGAATCAGGCCTTCTGGCAGAAGATCAATAACCATAACACCAGAGAGAATGCGGGACACTTGACCATTTTGAGGTAGTTTGCTAATGCACCTTTATGCTTTCAAATACTCTCCTGGGTGTTTGAAAGAAAATAACGTCACACAAGCAACCAGCATTTACTTTATATAGCATGAAAATAAGCTCTTTATGGTATGGTTTATCTCCGTTCTGATATAGTTGGAAACATGCCAACCTTGCCACCTGTTCCTGGACTTCCTTTAAGGTAGCCCCATCTTTCAACATGAAACCTAAATTGGATGTGCACAGACTTGCTCCTGCACTTTGCAATGTAAACACCTGCACATATGTTTTAAATAGTCTCACACCTCTATATGTAAAATTTCAGACACCTGTGAATTGCCTTTAAATAGCCCCACTGGGTTTTGTGGATGGAGAACAACTTCCAGGTGCAGATGAATAAGGTTATTTCAAGGGCAAAAGCAACACGCAGCCTCCAGTCTGCATACACAGAATACTCCATTGCCAAATGTAAAACAAGACTTTAAACACTTGTCCTCTCTCTGACTCATTAATCATCTACAAAATGCGGTTATAAATTCATTTGTGTCTCTCTGGATTGTACTGGCCCTGAATTTGTTTGGTTTTCATTCTCTAAAGCACCTTGAGATCTTTGCACTGAGTGTGCGTTCCATAGGCAAGAATAGTCTCAGTCTTGCTCTTCATACAGCCTCAGGAAAGGCTGATGTTTATTGGTCGTAGGCTACAGTACTTTGTGATTATTATGGAAAGAACTTTCTTTTCATGTCTCTATTTTAACACTGAAAAGATTCTGTTGTTCTTATTGTAATTCTACCAGCACTTTCACATCAGAACCTCATAGATTATTTCTTACTCCAAACTTTTGGTCCAGTTTGGCCCATCATTTACCCACACAGAATTCCGATAAACACTTCCACTATGCTTTTGCAAATGATACTCTATGTGAATAAAGGCTGGGAACTCTGAACTAATCTACAGTATGTCTTTTTAAATCCCTGCCTTTCCCGTTCTATTTCTTCTCCAGTTGCCTCATAACTGAGAAAAAAAAAGAAGATGGTCAGTTTATTTTTCTGTTTAAGAGATGAGTTCTGGAGTAAACTTGCTTTGATTTCATGGTGATCTATGTGACTACAATGCATTTTTTTTGAAAAGAAGAATAAACTTTGGCATTTACTGAATGATTAGAACTTTTCCAAAAGCTACCATCATTTTTTTAAATGCCGTATCCTTTTCTCCTTCCCCAGAAGAATGTCCAAAACAACCTCAACTTTCCATATGTAAACAAACCCATACTTTAATAACAGTGAGGGAAGTTTTGCAGGGAGAAATAGTACCTTTTATTAGACCAACTAATACAGTTGAGAAAGATAGCCAGGCTCTCAGCACAAAAGCCCTTTGGATGTAAAACTCTCTCCAGACTGACCACAAAGAACTGTAGCCAGAGACTAGGAAAAGACATGTGCATCAAATTTCCATGCTGCTCTATGAAGAGACGTCCAACAGGCAAGGGGGACTTTGTGGCACATCTACACCAGCCTGAACAAAGAGTGGCATGACCTCACTCCCGCCATATCAACATATCAACAGGACTGTTCTCTCTGTGCTGAATGTCTTCAAAACATTTCTGGCCTGAGAAATATATCTCTGAGATCAGTCACTAGTATCAGCCTTTTGCATATCCTTAAACAGTGACTTCCCATGCAGTTGTGCTTCTTCCCAATAACAAGTAGTATAACAGGTTACAGAGCCCTTGTACGTGTGACCACACACACAACTACTGACGCGTACATTCATTAAACAACTCTCTAGAACTGCCAGGGAAACAACATTGCCCCCTTCAGTTAAAAATCTTGACAGAACACTGCCATAAAAGCTGAGCCTAGAGCTACCGGCTGGCAGTCTGTTAGAGTAACGCAGAGGACTTGAGTTCAAGATAGCACAAATACTATCCCTGGCTGAGATGGTAGCTTAGAGGTGGTCAGAAATACTTCTTAAGCTATGTGACCTAGGCTTATCTGCCATAAAAGCATAGCCAGAGTGAAGGACTCCTAAAGAGAAGTTCAGAATGGCTCTTCACCATTAGAATGCCTTTTCCTAATCCTCACGGGGCCAGTACCTGTACACAGCCCAGTACTCCACCTCATCAATCTCCAGACATTTTCCAACGAAGTCAGGAAAGTAGAAGAGCTACCCAAAACTCAATATGGGACAGCCTAATGGTTTCTATACATTTGAGGTGCAGGGTTAACTTCTGTCAGGCTTCTTTAGCCAAATGCAGCAGGGTAGATGAAAATACTGACTTTGAAAAAGCTGGACTACTATTTTTAAAAAGGAGAGAAAAGGTGACTTCTTGAACAGCATCTAAAATAAAGGTCTAGAAGAAGATATAACGGGATCTCTTCTTCTGTCTGGCACAGGAAGCTTGAATGTTTTAAAGATCACAAACTCCTCAAAGCCATTCTGGTAGGATGCCTCTTACCCACATTTAGACAAGAAACAGGTAATTGTCTCAGTCACTGACACCCTCCTCATAAACACTGAGGCAAAGAGGCCTTCCAGAACGTGACTGAGCCCCCTCATCCTCAGACAGTTGTCCCAGACACCTGGGATATGCTGCCACTTCATTCCTCCTTATGGACCGCTAAGAGATCCTAGAGAACAATAAACCTGGGAGAGCTGAAGATGTAAGGTAACGTGGGCCTAGCAGACAACCAGACCAACAAGATGTCACTCTGAATCCTGTGGCACCTCCCAGCTGAACAGCTGGTGGAACTCAGTTTGGTGGAGAAAATAAGGTTTGTAAGGACAAAGAAGAGAATGATGACCTCATCATTCCAAGACCAAAGCCTGATGGGGTTGGAGGGAAGGGAAAGACAGGGTGTGGGGAGATAAAATCTAATTATTTCAGCTAAGCAAATGGAGCAGTCAGATCTCAATAGAGTCAACTGCAGTCCTTGCTTTCACTGTGGGGTCACCAAGAAAAACAGAGCAGCACAGGAAAGCAAGAGAGGGGTAGCAGAACAAATGCCGAGCACTGTGTTGCAGATTGTGCCCGCTGAACAGAAAATATTTTAAAATCACGATGGGGGTGAAATAAATTATTAAAAGGGTGCAGGATACTCCTTCTGCCTCTGAATCCTGTTTAAAATGAATAACGTGTTACTGATTTTGATGCATGAACCTACTTCTGCTTAGGATCAACCAAGTCCATGTACCTAAATACCCCATGTCAAGCAGTACAAAACATACCCCAATTTTTTCTTATTTTGTTTGGTTCTCCATTGACATTTTTTACCATGACTAACACATGATTTTCCCTGAAAACTTGCCATGACAAAATCACAGCTCTTAAACATAAGAGTACAGCCCGCAGGCTCTCTGAGCTAAAGCAAGCCCTGGCACAACAGCATGGAGGACATACTCAGCCACAAAGGATTACGCCAGCAGATTACCACAGACACATTTGTGCACTCACCCTTAAAAGCCACACACACCAAACTTTGGCAAACAATGTCAATGACAATAGGAAATGACCCTTCATCAGGGCATAGAAAAGATCTGGCCAACTGAGGAGAATCTCTAAGAGCGCTTGGTAAAACCATCTTCTCCCCTAGGCTGGCCTTCCCTACAAATCAGCTGTATCGTCACACTGCATGGCAAATTAATCAGATGAGTGGGTTCAAACCTTAATTAAGCTTGCAACCATTTCTTACAGTCCTTTCTTCCTGCATTAAAAACCATTTTCTCAGCATATAAAACATCTTGGCATAGGACACAAAAAAGAAAGGGAAAAGTATATTCATGTAGTCATGGCTGAAAAGCTACCTTCCCACAGCAACATCTGTGAGGAATATTTTGTATTATCTCTAGTTGCTTTGAAGATACTGTGCCAACCTGATGGGCCAGTTGCAACCTCAGCTGTGACCTCCTAAACGGAACCACAAAAATGCAATTCATTTGGGCATTACAGGCTATCCATCTAGCCTGCCATGGCATTATCCTGCCCTCTGCTCTCCTCTCAGGATCACTATGAACTTGAACCATCCTTGCAATCTGGATCCCATCTTTCTTTCCTGCAAGACACTCAATGGCATGGTCCCACAGTACGTAAAAAACAGACCAGAGCACAAAGAACAAGTCTTTGTAGAGAGATTAATTTCTCCAGAGAATAAAGAAAAAAAAACCCAAAAAACAAAACCAAACACTCCAGGGGCAAACGAAGACCATTTCAGAAATATTCTGTGATTCCACCAGCACAGCTACCTCAGACAGGGCTGACATACAGAACGCTGACCTCCTTCTGGAGAGCCATCAGCAACAGGTCCGCTCTGCAAAACCACGGGCTGGAAATAGCAGCATCTTACTCCGAAGATCTGCTCCATCTGCACAATCACCATGTTCCTCTTTCCACCACCTGAACTACTGGTTTCAGAATGGACTGACAATTGGCCACAAGGCAAACCAGCTCACCCATGGACCTCTAAGGCAGACAGGGCTCAAGGGCAGCATGAGGCAGCTGCACCTGCTGGTCTGATTTGACCAAGGGAACTTTCTTCACAGGGATGAAGAAGGAACAGCTCAGGGTGAGTGTGCTGAGAAGTTTAATAGTAGGAAGAAATGATTTTGCTTCTTGTATCCATTTGCAGGTCGTTCTGAAAAGTCACTTTTTTTTTTAAGCAAACAAGTTTTGTGAATCCTTTCTTGTTCAGTCAAGTTACTCAGCTCTCCCATCTCAGACAGACAAGGATGAACTGGGTGCTAACTCACTTCTCTCTTCTCTTCTGTGTGCGAATGCACTGACAAACAGACCAGCAGAGGAAAGGCGCTGTAAAAAATGCAAAGTCCACTGATCCACACACAATGTCAACAAAGCCAGGCTCTGACCACTTTGCCTAGGATATTCTGCCTTCATCCTCTTAAGTTGTGGAGTTGGACTATTAATAAAAACTTGCCACAGCTGTCCCAGATGCAAACCCACTGGCACTTCATCTGATATCTTAAAGTGATAACAAACAAACAAAACCAAAAAGTTTATACGCCAAACATAACAGACTAGCTCCAAATGAATGCTAACATTCATGGGGGATAGGAGATCTTGAGTGAGGGAACACAGTACATCAAAACTTTATTTTTTGTTGCTTTTAATGCCAGCTGGGAAGTAGTGAAAATTCTAAACCCTAGGCACAATGTAATGCTGGCCAAATTTCATGCCTTTCCAATGCTGGGTAGGTGATCTAGGATGTAAATGACAGTATAATAATGGTGATGATAAACAAGATAAAAACTTGTAATTCTGCATAGTAAAGAAAAGTCATTATGACCTACTTTTTGCTGTTGGCCACTGTTCAATAACTGGCAATTTAGCCACGAAGGAGCTTATTGCTATGCATCTGCGATCTGTCAGAAACAGTTCTCAACTGAAACATACAGTTACTGCTATTCTTTGATCTATTTGTATATGGGACTTTATACTCTGTTTGTGCACAAAGCACTCCTAACTGGAAAAGTGTGTGCTCTTGTAACACAGGGACCATACACTCTCTGTGATGTCGCACACTGGTTCATTTATAATATTAACTGGTCTTTTACTTTACTTTAATCCTTCAAATTGACACTACTGGCATGCAACATACATGATACACATTTCATCTGGTATCAACCCTCTCCCCCTCAAAAAAATCCAAACCCAAACCCTAAGTAATATGAAGGTCTTTCTACTAAGGTTTTCAGGTGATAGAACCTGGGCAAAATCCCTTCAGATATTAGTCCAAAATTTAGATAATGATTTTATAATTATTAAAAATTATATGATCCTTAAAAATCTACTTATTAAGGTTTTTGATATGTCCCCTTTCTCTTTACTGCAAGTTCCTCTGAGAAAAAAATTAAACTGGTTGAAGAGAGCACAAGCAGTTCTTCCATCAAATCCTCTTCCAAATTAACCTAAAACTACACTACACTTTTGTTTTAGTAGCTGTAAGTGTGCTTAAGAAAATCTAAGAGGGTTTTTTTTAAAAAAAATTTTTTTTCTTGTTTTTCCAAATTATCTTTATGGGACTAAAAGCTCAAAACTTTGTTTTGTTTTGCTTTTAATTAACATGTACATTCTGGCAATCACGTCTGTGCCACAGGATCTGGGAGCCGGCATAGGAATTTGGCCCATTCTATGGATACCTCTTAAGTGCCTGTCTCTGGTTTACTTATCTTGCTTCCCTCTGACCTAGTAATTCCTATTTCAACACAAGTATTTAATGGATTTATGTGCAAAAGAGAGAAAGAGAGATGTACATATTTTTGAATCCAGCCCAGTATGAAGCAATCATTTTCAATTAGCATGTCCTTAGATGAATACAATAAGCCTGTGTTTTTCATTTCAAATTTGTTTTGTTCCGCACAAAAGGAATTAAAGAGATAAAGGACATAGAAAGACTGGTCCCAGATGCAGCTGCAAAGAAAGATTTATCAATTAGTATGTTACAAGTATCAGGCTAGCCACCATTCCTAGGGCTTCACGTTCCTGTCTTTTAGTTGTATCAAGTTTTCTGCTTTTAATTAAATATTGAACATCAGGCTGGTTATTTGAGATAGCATCAAAATAGCTGCACCCCAACACTGTTTAGCTAGATTTAGTGGCACACAATTATTTAACCAACACAATTAAAGGAACAAGAAAAGGTACTAAATAAAGGGCTCTTTCCATTTCATTTCCAGAGTGGGAAATTTTAGAGCATCAGGTACACAATATTGCATTTTATCAACTAATGCTTGTTCTCACTTCAGTACACAGCAAAGCCATCCTATCTTTGCCCTCTCTCTGTGATGTCCCATAACACTGGAAGCCACCCTCAGCATTGGTGCTGAATGTGTAGTTTTCTGTTACAGCAAATGTAACTTGGATGAGCTGCATTGAACAACGCTCACATATATTTGTCACATACACAAAGTATGACCAAAATCCACTCTATTTATTGTGTGTCATTTCACTTGAACTCAGGGCCCACTATCACAAAGCAAGCACTATGGTACCAACACTGACCTAAGGAATTCTTGCTACTGTTTTCTACCCTTTTTTGCTCATTCCTACTTTGTTTTGTGTGCCCTCAGTTCAGCCAAGAAAAGAGTTTGCAGAGCCATGCTGTCAACTAGACCAGTGATTTTATCAGAGTCAGAAACAGAGAACATTAATCAGGATCTGTTCAGTTCAAACTGCAGATCCCATAAACACAAAGGAAAGAAGGAACAGCAACATTCAGACCCTGGTGCATGAATGAACAAGTAGGGAAGGACTTTTTAAACCACGTTTGTTGTTGAAAGCCCACGCACTGTGAAACTCTGAAGTAGCAATGGACTAGCCCTTCTGAGGTTGCAGGGCACCAATTGAAGGCATAGAGGACCACATCCCAATCTCTTCAGTAAATACCACTTATACAGTAAAACTGCAGCCCGCTGTAATGCTCGTACCCTTGCTCAGCCCTGTATGATCTCTCTCTTCCTACCCTAAACTGCCAGAAGTCTCCATACCCTGCACATGGTGTTCCACAGACAAGCAGCTTGACCTGTGCTTTGGTGAAGCAATCTCAGATTTGTTGAAGCACAAGAATCTATACAAATGTGATTATTACTGTTACAATTTCCATTCATTTTCAAGAGTCTACATTTTCACAGGTACACAGGCATTCACAAACAAACTTTAACATGCACTTTTAAAAAGGTTTTTTAAGAAATAATGACAGTAAACCCTCAATTTATACCTAAAATAATCTGCATGTGGGCCTTTATGCTAGAATCAATGCAATTGAATATATTTTCCTTCTTAAATCCTCTAGAATTGCATAGAAACAAAAAAGTAAACCATTTTTAAAAAGAGGCACTAAGCACTTACGAAGCCAAGGGCAGCTTGACAGAAACCAGCAGTTCATTTGCCTTTAAAGTTGCACGTATTTTAAAATACATAAGATAATATAGGCATCATGTCCTCTACTAGGTGCAGATGAGAAATGTCTGCTAAATTAAAAAAAAAAAAATCCTGATAATGTTTAGAATTCCATACAGTAACACAGGGAGAGAGCACATCTGATTATCCAGACATAAATCTTTGCAGATAAACAGCATTCTCTGTGCCCCTAGTATTTGCTGACAAAATTTTTTCGTGCTTTCTCCTCAGCATCACCTAAAGAGCAAAGCCAAGAGTAAAAAAAGTCATAGAGAGGGTCATAATTCATACTCTGGAAAACAGAAAAAAACAGTACTCAGCAAAGCCATTCTATCTCTGCCCTCTCTACGCAATGGCCAATAATACTGGAAGGCGCGCTCAGCACCTGTGCAGAATGTATGCTTTTCTGTTAATGCAAATGTAAGTTAGAATAGCTGCAATGAACAAAAGTCACCCATATTTGTCACGTATGCAAAGGCTGAGGTTTGGCCATGAAAATGAACCCTATCACCTTACTATAATTTCTCAAACACTTCACATATACCCACAGGACTGTTTTAAGCAGCTGGTTTATATATGCAGGGTAACATCCACATGCTGCGCCCCTGCTGACCATCCCGGGTAAGAAGAGGCCAGGATACACGCTGAGTTTGCACAGCTCAGTGCTGAAACAAGGCAATCCCTGCAGCTGCTGCCTTCTTTCCACTGCTGTGCTGGGTGGGAAGAAGATGAGAGGTTGGCAAAGGTAACTTCAGACATCCTCCCTTGACTGTGGGAATGGACCTCCTCAGCTTGTCAGCTATTCTTAGGGTGGCGATGCAGTGAGAAGGCAGGCGGACAATGCCCAGTGGCTTTTGCCAGCTCCGGCGGGACAGCTGAGGCTGCACTGGGGTCCGTGTGAACCATGTATTTTCTCATTCTGGCTTACGTTAACTCATTCTTCCACGGTTTCCTGATGGTTGTGCTTACCTAAACTGCATATTCTGGAAGATAATAGACATGGTGTCAGTAGGTAACTTTAGCTCCAGGTTAACTGAGTTTCCAGCTCACAAGTTTCTAGTTTTTTTCTATTTGTTAATAAAACAAGGGGGGGGGGTGGGGCGGGGGGGGTTTAAACAGCTGGGACTAGAATGTAAATCTGTAGTTAAATCTCTCCTATGGCTAGACAGAGATCCATACTACTTTGTAACTTTTACAGACCCCTGTCCTCTCCTGTGTTATCTTAAAAGAATGAACTAGGGATAATCGGTGCCAGAATTCTTTATGTCTTAAATCTTAAAGGTGTAAATTTAGCCACTGGGCAATCTCAACTGTGTTTTAGCAGAATTGTGTGCCATTTAATTTCTTTGATTTTAAAACAATAATTTCTCATCACTCTCATTCACTATCCCCCTACGCTCCCTCAACCCTTTGGCAATGGCAGCCCCAGCCACACAATGCCTATTCTCTCTCACTTCTCTGCTTTTCTCTGCCTGTTCAGTGCTGCTTGACCCTCCCTCCTTGAGCGGCTTCCTCCCAAAGAGACCTGGGGAGCTGGAAAACGGCAGAGAAACAGTGCAGAGCGCGCTTTGGTCAGTGAGAACGTTTCTGATTTTTCGTGAAAGCAACCACAGAAGCAGGGACAGACACTCCTCAGTAAGACAGGCAAAACCAGGTGAGCTGGGCTGACTCTCCTCTATGCCATGTGTCCCTCACTTCCGTAGCTGTGCTGCCCCAAAACACCATCATGCAGCAGCAGTGGCCCAGCAGCCATGCAGGCTCTTCAGGCCTCTTGCGCTGACAGAAAGAACATAGACACTTGCCACTCTCAGCAGCTGCCTCCTCCACGAACGAACGTGGTTTCTCGGCTGGGGCCTCCTGCCAGTCCCAGGTGTCAAGGCAGCAAGGCTGTGAGGCGTGGGGACAGCTGGGGAAGGAAGGGCCCAGAGAGCAGCAGCCCATCACTGCTTCCTGGTGCCTGCAGGGTTTCTCACTGCCTTCTCCAGAGGGACAGATCACACAGGAGGCTGGGGAAGGACGAGCAGGGCCCTCTCAGGACCTGTACCCATCCTCTCTCCCTCCACACTGCTCCTCACAGTGTCCTTTTCTCTTTGTCCCTGCTGAGCCCTTTCCCCATCTTGAGCTCTGCTGTGCCTCTCACACTTCATGCTGCTTCACCTTCACCTCCCACACACTTGTGACGGGTACTGATGTTCTTTCCTAAATCCTTCAAATCCCACAATCCCCAATCCCAGAAGCCTCCCCCTGTACAGAAGCTGTGTGCTAGTCATGCAGGAGACAAGATTACTTTATCGTAACCAACTTCCATCTCCTCTCCAGCGCATCAGTGCTGAGGGTTCAATCCAGACAATTTTTCTGCAGTAGCTGTCCCCAAGTGAAAGAAATGGCAACGTGCTCATCATTCCCAACTACATCTATAGAGGCTGCAGCATCTGTAATTTATTACCTTTCAAGAAGAGCCTCTCTAATGTTGGCTATGCAAATTAGCATGGCAAATCCCTACACACACATACACAATCTGCAGAATGAAGTCTGATCACAAACAGTGGAGGACAGTTGCGACGGGATGCCAGAAGACTGTCAGCATTCTGCCAAGAGAAACAGATATGGCAGTAGAGTAATTTGTCCACTTGATTTGCTGAAGTACTGTGACCACACACAGTCTAAAAATTCCTTTGCTTGGTCTTTTTCTTATGTACCTATATAGCCAAACTTTTTATTTTAAAAAGTATTCAAAGTTGTATCCCCAAGGGTACAACAGGAATCTTGAATTAGCCAAGACAAATCTCAAAAGGGTGAGATCAGTCACGGTGGGAGGTACAAGAAGAACAGTTTTAGGCTTCACGAGAGTACAAATGTCCTGTGATAGTAAAAGCACCTGTTGAGATTGTAAAATACGTTTTTCTGGGTGCAAGGAAGAAGAGTTAGATTTGATACCTTGCTACAGCACTTCAGCGCTCCTGAAATAGGAATTATCTAGTGAGCCTGAGCCCAGTATCTCCATTACGATGCGTAAAGATACAACAGCTTTTCAAACACCTGGGAGGTCCCAGCAGTTGAATTCATAAAATGCCAGTCTTCACTTCTCCTTGACATTACCACAATATAGATGCAAGATATTACAAAAGCATTCTAAATATGTTTTCAGATGCATATTTTGTCAAGAAAGATACTGCTTCACATTGGCTTAGATACTGAAAAACAAACTAACTACCTGAAAACACTTTCTCATTATTAAATCCAAAAGGTGTGCTCAGATGCAGGAATGTATTCTTCTGTATATGCAACATCAACCTGCTCAGGCCCAAGTTCTCAAACACTAGCAAGGATCATCTGCAAACGTGGACATATATTTACCATATTTTTACTTAATAGGAATAAGTAAATTTGGTTAAAAAATGTAAACTGGTTAGCACCAAATAAATACAGGGGTTTTTTTGTGATACTTTCCCCATAAAACTAGAATCCAAAGGCTCTGTGCATGTAATTCCAACCTGCAGAATTACACACACATAGGAGCATGGGATAGAGCCTTCGCTGAGATCTTTTTCAATTTCCAAGTGCTTTACTTTGCAATTTCAACATTTCTTCCATGGTATTTGAAAGGCCAGGTTAAGAACTGCACCAGGGATGCCGGTCTGTGAGCAGAAGGGTGGCAGGGAAGGGCATGAAGGGCAGGATGTTGGCAGGCGGACAGGGGGTGGGGAGCAGCCTGGCTAACTGAGGGGAGTTAGCCTCCCGGTGTTCACAGATACTCAAACACCACGATCATGATCTGCAAAGCCTGAATTCCTTGTCTGTAGCACGAGAACAGTCAATAAACCGTGTATCCATGACTGAACTTTCACATCAGAAGCTTTAACACAGCAATGGCTTAAACTGTAACTGCAAAATTGCTTTCATTCCTACCTCTATTCTCCAGGAGAGAAAGAGCAGATGCATTAGATTGAATGGCCTGGTGCAAATCACAATCAGTCCTGCTGTATAGGTCTACATGAACTGCTTAACTTTATCCTGCTTATTATCTCTGTTTCGGCTGTGTTTCTGTATCAAGAAAGCTGGAAAGCTGTACAGGGATTAATCAGGCTGAAAGACACTATACAGTGTAAGTATAATTATTCAGTATGCACAGTAGCTACTATTTAAACATGAATTTCTTAACTAGTTTTAATTCTTTGTAATACTCAAAGGCACCAGTAGATGTTTAAAGCTGTTTTGGGGCTAGAGAGTATTAAAAAGGGAAAAAAAAGTTTCTTAAACAATTAGATTTCTATTTCACTCGTCACTCGTGCAATCTGAAAACAGGCCCGTCAATAAACCAAATGTAGTTTAAATAGGAAAAGCAGTATGCTCTCAGGCTGGAACCCTGTGTGCCAAATTATGACTTGCAGTAAATTTTTATGAGCAAGTTATAAACCCCTGAAAAATGGAGCTTACAACAGAAACACTGGAAGAGCCATCACTGCAGCAGCGCTAACATATGCTGCCTGTTCTTGCCTGGTGAAGTCTAGCTTCATCTCTTTCTCCTCTTCAACATCGACACTGCTTTCCAGAGTGACTGTGAAATCAGCAGTCACCTCTGAAACAGCTCTATCTTCCGTCTCCACTGCTGAACACTGCTCTTGGCACTGAAACAGAATGTGTTTGTTATCTGTCGTGTCATGCACCCTGCTCTACACTGAGTTCTGTGGCTTATCCTTAGGGAACATCTCCCTCTCAGATTTGTGGTTCACCCTGTGAAGCCGAAGTCTGCTGTTGGCCTCTCACTTTCTACCTTGGCAGAGGGAATGTACTGCTGTTTCATGCATCAGTGACTGCCTATAGGGCTGATTTCAGACTGGCATTTTCAGAGCAAGGGTCTATGAACAAAAGTGGAGTTTCAGAAGAGAAAGAGAATTCCAGAAAGAAGAAAAATGTAGGAGAGAATAACCAAATGAGTGTTCATTATGTAGTTAAATTGACTGTTTCATGAACTTGTCAATATAAAAGCTATAATGAGAATACACTAAATTTGCCCAATAGGATTTTCACCTGAGTTACATGGAAAACCTTCTTATCACAATTTTTCCCTGAAAATTGGGAAAGGGAAACTTGGGTTCCTGGGCACAGACCAAAGTAATGCAATTGACTGCACCAGAATAATCACTACTTACACAGCACATCTGAAACACACCTCTAAACCAATCAAAGACAGACACACGGGCAACAACACAGACTGATGAGGAGAAAATGTGCAGCTTTAAAGGCAGCTGGAACTGCTGATCTGATTCAGAAGGACCATGCAGTTTATTAGCTCATGTATTGACCCAGAGATGGGTGGAAAATACGTCAGACAAGGCTATGCACTATTAACCAAGACACCTTCAAAGTCTGGAAAAAAACCACCTAATGGGAAAAAAAAAAGGAACAATGTTCACATAAATAATTCCCCCCAGTGATATCTTGCATTTCTTGTGAGAACTGAGATTTATAGGACCTGGAGCGGTCTGCTTTTTCTTTTTCCATCTCCGATTTGAAATGTCTTTTTCCCAAATCTGAAAATGTTTGTATATTTTAGATTTTTCTAAATGTTTCTAAAAGGATTACCACAAACTTTTAAATATTCTGTGCTGTATTCCCTTCCCATTTTCCTCTTCCACATTTTTTTGCTTACTATCTGCTCCTACTCCTTTTCCTTTTTTTCATTGCTGAAAAGGGACTGAGGGGAGACAAAATAATTTTGCACTGGGCGATCAGAACAGTTTTGGTCTGGAAATGCTGAAGTTTTTTGTGAAGTGTAACTTCACTCTTTCGCTAGCTCCATTCTGTGACCTCCTTTTTCACAGAATGGAGACTCTCTACAACATCACCCCATTCTGATCAGGTTCAACAGCAAGTTGGGAGCATCTTCTACAGCCATTTTTTACTCTTCCTAGTATGTCACCACATCGAGCTGGTCTTATTCCCTCATATAGCATGAAATATTTAGCTTCAGTGAAAACCAAACACAATTAATGCATTAATACCAACTGTCATGACTGTACTTTGAAACCTGTTTGACAAAAGCATAGTCACTGTCATGAAAAGCTACCTCCTTCAGGACTTCTGTGGTCTCTCTGCTAACAAACACAATGACAGTTACACAAGTACAGCTTACAAGAGCACTCCCTGTTTTCTCATTGTCTCAGTACATCCTCCATGATTTAATTACAGATTTTGGCTCTGCTTTGATTTCAGTTTATACTAATGATATTTGATTGACAGTAACTTAAGAAAAATCACAAACTTATGTTAAATTACCAGATTATTTATGTATTTTCTGCTGTACTGGTAACAATGACTTCAGTGAAACATATGGAACAAATAATGGGATATTTAGAAATCAGGAGTTTATAAGAAACTGGAAACAACTTGATATAAACCATTTAAAAACTATATTGTGCTTCATTAAAGAAGATATATATTTACCTAGTCTGTCTGGTATTACAGGAAACAAATAAGAGAGAAGTACTTGCAACTGTAATTGAAGTGACAATGTATTTCATGGTAGCTGGAGATTTCAACTATCTCTAAAGACTGGAATAATTTTAAAACTACACAGCCTACTCACATCACCGCCCAATTTCAAAACACACCTGATATTAAAAAGAGTTGGCAATATGTTCCTCAAGCCAGAAAAGTACTTCACAGCATTAAGGCGCAGTTGATTTTGATTATCCTGTTGTTAAATGTCACCCTTCAGGCACAGCTGCACAGCCCCAGGCCATCATTCCTCCAGTGAGTGAGGCAATACAGAGCTTCCACGGGCACAGGTTAGGCCAGCCTGGTTCAGTATTTGCAGTGATGCTGAGTCAGTTCTGGTGCTGATGGTAACATGACCTGTCTCTACTTCTTCTCACCCTGTTTGGTGATTTTCACAATCACTGTACCAGCATAGAGCTTCCCAAAATGCTGAGACTGTCCACAAAACACATCATGTCAACCTACTCGACAGCATCCTGTCCCCCGGGCCCCAAAACCAGAAAGATCACCAAGCACATGCTAATAGCAAACATGGTAGAAAGCCAATGGCAATTAAAGAGAGCACTGAAGTGGTGTGGCAGAGGACTAATTAACACACTGCCAGACATCAATTAAGGTGAAGCAACAATATGTTGGAAAGTTACATAATTAATAAATAGCTTGGGATAAATACAAAGTATTAAAAAGCAGTTTATGTGCTCTGTCATTTTTAATCACCACATTTATGAACAATTATGAATAACGATGCCTGACAGCACTATGAAATAACAATACTGCTGTGGTACAGGCGAAGCAGAAGAAGCCCATCATTACTCCTGGCTGCTAGAGATGTCAACAGCTTCTACAAATTGGATTTGCCTTAAGTGGCATCTCCTCCTCGCATTGCAATCTTATTTCAAAACATACCAGATAGGTATTGAGGATATGTTTCCTGCAACAGAACAGTTTAAGTGCCTTACTCTTGGCTACTTGAAATCTCACTGGCAAAGCTGGTCTACAACTAATTACTCTAATTCTCTGGGCTCTTTGCGAGCCAGTAGATAAATCCCCTCCACTTCCCAATGAGGAACTTTTATTCTAAATAAAGACTGACTTTTATCTATAACAGTTCTTCTTCTAGGAAGGCTGGGAGGAACAGTATTGGCAGAAAGGCTTCTTACTATGTATTCCTGTGAGAAGACAAATCTTGCTCGTAGGTAGCTGATATGGAATATTTGATATTACTCCACAAATTATATATAAGATGAAAAAATTAAAAGGCCTTGGAGAGGGGTGGAAGGGCCGCACTGCATAGCTCAAGAGCCAAACCTGCATTTGTGCTTTAAACCCCCAATGTGGACTCCCACCACCACCTGTACCACAGGACTGCGTGCCGGCGCTGGGCACGGCTGTGGGAAAGCAGTGGAGACCCTGCGTCCTACCCTGTTGAGATCGAACAGAAATAAACTCAGTGTTTATGACATGGGCCTAGTTCCTGGCTTCGTGAATACAAGGTACATTCCAGTCTAATTATTCCTAATTGCCATGACTTAATGTGTAAATATTTGCAACACACGAATATAAAAGTGCTTCCATACTGTTCACCACAGACACGTTACCAGCTGCTAGCATGTTTTCTAAGCCTTTGCAGTTTCTCCAGATACAGGCCATAGAGCACAGCTCCTCCGCTGACGTAAGCCCTTTGAAGTGAGGGGCTGTCTTGTTTTGTTGAGGTTTTCAACAGATAGTTGAATGGGAACCAGCGCAGTTCTGATTGCCCCAGTTTGCAACACCATCTTCCCATGAATCTTCCTTTTATTCATTTGTTATTGTTCTCCACAGCTGTTGGATGTCTATAATTGTGCAGCCTGAACCCCACCTACCCTAAATCTGCCTTTGCCCTGTCCTGACAGCTCCCCTGGTACTTAATATCCGGCCTCTCCTCCATCCTGCTTACACTGTTCTGATTCTAGTACACTGGAGAACTGAAATTGGCAATAGATGGTAGAGCAGACATGACCCAAGCATGTTCTTCTCAATTTAGTGCCTTTTCTTGGTAGAGCCAAACCTGCAGAGAGAGTCAGAGACTAATTCCAGTGTGGTCGGGGAAGGAGCTGAGCGGTGGGTGGCACTGGGACCAACTGGGACTTTCACTGCCAATTCCAGAAAGTTCACAGGATGGTTCTGGAGGGAGCCGCCCCAAGGGCCAAGGCAGGCCTTTGCAGCGGGGCCAAGAAAATGGATGATTTTTAAGGTTACCCAGCAATGTTGCAATAAAGTTTTCCACGTCCATCAGCCCTACACCTCAGGTGGGTGTGCCCAAGCAGTCTAGCAGCATGAATCCCTGTCTACAGAGGTCAGATTTATTGACTGAATGCACGGGTTGCCATCAGCCATCAAGCTCTCCTGAAGCTGTAATGATTCTCATTCTCCTTCCACTTGGACCAGTAAAGTGGAGCAGCTGAGACACTGTATGCAGACACAGTGCTGGAACTCACTACCAAGTGCCCTGAGGCATCCTGAGCCATAATTTATACAGCTCTGTGTACTTTTATATTATATAGAACTGAGAGCTTGAAGGAAAACCAAACCAAATGAAACAAAGCAAATGCAGACAATGAATAGTCTGAAAAATTAAAATAGCCTCAAAACTTGAAGAACCCAAACTATCCCCCTAAATGACTCACACTGAAGAAGATGCCTCATTAGGCTAGAAGAACTATAAAAGTAAGGACAGACTTAAAAATTTGAGAGCAAGCTCTCAGAAGATTCATAGGTTACTCATTTTGCTTTTAATTCCAATCTCTTCTTACATATGACACTGTAAAGCCACGTAGCTGCCTCAAGGCAGGGGGCTTTTGCTACGGTGGTGACAGGGTAGCCTGTTCTTCCTCCTTTCTTTGGGGGTAGGGAAGGTACCATAAAGGGCTAGGCATTGTCACCACCTAAGAATCTGTTTTTCTTTTCCATCCCCCAGGGCTAAATGCCTCTTCTCCAAGATCTGACACAGAGCATGTCCCACTCCAGGCCCTGCTAAGAGGCTGGGGAAGAGGAGGGTGAGACAGGACAGGGCACAGGATGACTGAGGATGACAACAGCCTGAGTCATACCCCCTGAATCCTCTCCTTGTCCACTCTCACCTCAAAGAGCTCACAAGGTTTTGTCAAAGTTGAAATAATTTTTAATGAACAGTAATAGCAAATCCAAAGTAGTCTAATAATGCAAACTAATACACATATAGCTCATACTTCTTGCAGATAATACAAGGCACACACTCTTCTGTTAGTCTCTTTATCTATGCCATTTTCCCCAGCATTTTTCTGCAAGCTGAATAGGAGTTTCCTTCTGGGACTAACAGTCCTCAGCAAACTCTGAGTAATAAATAATAATAATAACAAATAACTTGCAAAAGCCCTGAAGCAGTCTGCTTAGTCATCTTATTAAGTGTTACCAACACTTTCACAGTGTTGAACAGGCCTTAGTCATTCCCCCATTCCTGTAAAAGACACGGTTTTCTCATCAATAACCCTCTGCAAAAGTGCCAGAACATCACAGCCGGAAAGGAATTGCTATGAGCAGAGTGAGGAGCTCCCCTCCAACCTCTCCTACTGGCTGGACAGCAATTAAAGGTTGTTCTGCACTTCAGAAGCCTGTTCTCTTAGTGTTAATTTTAACTATATGACAACATTTAATAATTTCTGCTTATCAGTCTGCTTCCACACCACAGAAGATGGCTGGTGCTCTGTCTTTGGCTACGAGAAAAGCAAGAAGAAGATGCTGGATATGAGCTGGTGAGGCACTGCCATTCATTTTTATACAAATTTGCTTTTAAAAATGAGCAAAAGCTTTTCTCATTTTATGCAAAATAAAGGGGATACCATAATGACAAGGTAAAAAGGAAATCAAATAGTAACCCTCAAGGGTTTAAATTTCCAGGTGCTTTGAAAAGAAGTTTCTAAACTGTTTCTTGAATTTTAGAGATTGAGTCACATGATCATGCTGTATCTGACCAGAAGTGTTAATTAGAATGAACAGTAACAGCCTATCACAATGGTAGTAAGTACATAAATATTATTTGACATACTTTTTCAATAATCTTATATGCGCTTTTTAACAAGCCTCCATAACACAGAGAACATCTGAGCCCTGCTAGTATATACTGTATGGCAAGGTAATTAAGAATATATTGCATTTATAAACTATGCACAACTTTATGAGTCTCTAGCTATAATTTCATCATAGCACAGTAATTGGAAAGTCTGCATAATTTTGGAAGGATATGTGTTTTAGTTAAAAGAACACTATTATTGCTAATTGGATACCAAGCTTACATTGTAAATCAGAGCAAAGTATGGGCTCCTAATTACAAACTTTTTTGAAACAAGCACTGTGTGTCTTTACATTATTTTTGGCTAACAAGTGACTTAAATAATCTTAGTGTTACAAAGTCCATAAATCTTTTCTTTAGCTGTGGCTGATGAAATGTTACAGGATAAGAATGTGTGTTCCCAAGGTAAATATCTGGCTTGGCAGCCTCATCTCCTGCAGTGAATCAAGGTAAAGGGGTAAGTAAGTGACTGGCACTGGCAGAGCCCCAAGCAAAAAAAGGTAAGAAGTAGAAAAGTGGTATTAACTTATGTAGCATGTTGCAGCTTAACACATTTTAAACAGGCTGGGCTCACTCTTTGGCATCTGGAGCTAAAAACTTACAGCCGTGTTCTTATGTGGAACGAACTTGTGTATTAGAATTTTACAACACCAGCAACAAGCTTTTATGAAGTTGTTAAGGTCTTGAATCCAGAGCTGTTACGCAAGGCTATTTTTAAAATTATTTTTTTCCAAACAGCTTTTCCTCCGCAGGCCTTGATCCACTCTCACCACACCTGTGGCAGCAGAGACGGCACTCACCACCAAGCAGAGAGCTGGGTGACAAACACCCAACGGAAATCAATATGCTCATTGGATATGATCCTTTGTGAACTCTGCTGGGCTGACAGAAAGTGCCAAAAGCCTAATCTTCCTTTAAGAGTGTGTGAGACCAGAGAATATCAGCAGAAGCTGCGATCCTCATGGGATCTGCCTGCTGAGCACACAGTGCCAGGCCATATACCCCAATCCTGCAGCCAAGGCACAGGGAAGGAGGTTCGTCATTCAATTGTTCACCATGGCCTTAAAGATATGCTGTTTATCTCAGTAATGGACAGAGTGAAAAGCCCTGTACGTTAGAAGGAGACAACCTCTTGGAACATGTAACGTAGCCCAGGAAGATCAAGTCTGAAGCCTATCTTCCACTCCCTCCCCATGGAAAGGAAATTCATGCCTATTTTTAAAGGCTGTTGTGAAAACAATAACGTGCTACAAATCTCTGGAAATCCTTTTGATTTTTCCTTTTGATTTTCTATGTATCATATATATTTATTAAAAAAAAAAAAGTAATGTAGAGTCAGCCATGTTGATGCTGTTCAAATGTCAGCCTGCATAGCATCAAGTCAGAGGCCATGTGTTCCAGATTTAAAAGCTGTATTCACTTTTTGATATACCATTCAGCAAGGACTCACTGTCAGACAAGCCTTCTAATCTGTTCAGCATGTTTCCACCTCTTCTTCTTCTGGGAATGGTTGTGGTACATTTCACCAGGTTACCTAGTAATTTTGGTGTCTTAACAGCCAGGTGGAGAGAAGAGGTCTTTAATAGTCTCGGATAGCCTATGGGTCCCATCTGGGCTGAAGAAGTCGCCAAGGTCTTAGAGTTCATCAGCTCTGCAGGGTATATGTATTTAACCTTTCATCCTGGCCAGGTTATTAAAGTGACTTCACTGAACTTGATTCCAGAAGAAAAAACAGAAGCAGCGTGCTTGCACTGTTGCAGATGAGTAAGTACAGTTAAGTCCTGTTTTATGACCACCTTAATTCCTTTCCCATAAATTCACTAACCTCAAATCGCAACTGTGAATGCCTCTGACAAACAAGACTCGTCTGCATGCGAGCAGAACACTGCAAGCTCCACTCGGCTTGTACCTATTTGTTAATGCAGGACCTGAAAACTATTTCTGTCACAAGTTCAACCACAATCTTCTCCATCCACCACAGGGTTAACCCAGGTTGAGTCTTGCGGTGTAGATGACTCAAAATGTATGATTAAAAACATAATACTTCAGACACTTTGGCCATGGTAGCTGGCTTGTAGCCTTCTTGCTCCCACCAAACAGTACCACAGTTTGATCCAAAACCTATGCACCTAGGATAGTCAGAGATCAATGACAGACAAAAATCAAACTGCACTGCCAGGCAGAGGGACTGAAGATGGGTTTCTCTGTGTTGATTTGACCACTTTGTTCAGGCTCAAGCCTTTAATACTCAAAATCAGCCTTTCAGGATCCTCCTGATAACCGAAGATACCATGACAATACCATCTATCTCCCAGAATGACTGGCTGAAGTACTACTGTGTGGAAAAGCTCGCTTGTGGAGCTTTTCCTCAGTTTCAGGTTGTCAGATGTTTCCCATTGACCAGAAGAACTGGGAATTGTTCACAAACAGGAAATAAGTCTTGTGAGACCTGGAGTAAAATGCCAACTGGAAACTTTTAACAGGGCAAGTATGGCAGAAGCGTTAAACTAAATCACTAGTGTGTGATTGTAAAAGAAGAGAAAAAGGGACAAAGTCAGATGTGGACATGTAGATGAAACAGGAGGACGTGACTCATTGTCTTCTGAATAACTTCAGTTCTTAATCAGTCTCCACTAGAGAATTTACCAACTTCAAGCAAGAACACATTGTTATGAAGCTGAGCACAACATGTGCTGTTCATAACCCCCAGAAACCCAGGGCAGACTGGGCACATAGAAATGGGAGGCAATCACACATGGTTCAAACCTCATTCGAGGGTCATCTGTAGCCACCTTACATCATAGGGGCAGCTGGAAATGCTCTCTGAAAAGCTCTCATCTCAGCAGCAGAGAAAAGATTTACTATACCTTGCAAATAACCTTTCTACACAGACCAGAATTTGTTGTACTAAAAAACACGCTTAGACAGCTACAGACTGCACCATCTACACTTCAACTGCAATGCATTTTTTGAAACTTGCAGGTAACTGCATTTTATGTTATTATTTTTGTTCTGCTATTCTGAAAATACTGATGTTTCTGTTTAACATTGCTTGCATTGGCCTTAACTAGGCCAAATTCTTCACCTAAATCCTTATTTAAGCACCTTTAAAAGTAGTTGTTTGTAAAGGTGCTGAGTGCTTTGCACCTCTGAAAAAATCAAAGTGCTCTTGCTTAGACACAAGTAAAAATCTGTCCTGTCTGTCCTTAGCGCTCTCTGACGTTTGGTTCACTGGTTGTTTCTTAACAGTTTATTGGCAGCACAGAAATTACAATGTCTTCCCTGTCGGGATGATCATGTTCCTTTTTTTATTGACCACCTGAGCACAGCAGTGAGGCTAGGTTCCAATTAAATTATTAAAAGAACTGCTCCAAGACTGGGTCACGTGAAATCGGTGAGCAACGCTGCACACATAAGAGCAGAGAAACAGCAGGAGCTTTGAAGAGTCCCTCTTTTGCACAGCATATCCTGAGAGCATTGACCAGTAACTCTGCTTTCGAAACAAAGTGAAACAGTCTGCTAAGAGTGCTTTAAAGCCAACTATTAGATTTCCCATGTGCATGTTGTATGCGCATGTTTTAGACTATCCCCAAGTAACACATGACATTCCCATTAGCTTTTGTTAACTTCTACATCAGAGTAAGCCAGAATCTTAAGAAGATTAACCTCTGTTCCTTCTAACTGTTCCTTAATTTTTATTAGAACAATTTTTTAGGGTAGTTTTGTGGGCTTTTTTTTCTTCTCTGGATGGATACAGAAATTTCTCTGATGAAAGCTTCAGACTCTTTTAATTAAAACCAAAACAAAACAAAAAAGCCAGAAACCCCAACCCTGTAAAATTATTTTCCTTAAAGAAACTGCCAAAACTCTAGGAATCAAATTACAGAACAGAAGCAGACGTCACAACTCCAGCTTTACCCTACCTACTCAGGGAACCTGAATGCCTCTTTGAGGTGATGAGTTGATGGGAAACAGCACAATTCCACACTGAGGAGGGAATATCTATTTGTATTTAATGATCTTGTTGAAAGTGAAGCTTATGAGCATATGTAATAGATTTCTGTGTTCTTAAAAGCTGGAAAATAATTCTTTTGCCTACTGATGAATAACTCCTATGCACAAACCTACAGCCATCTAAGAAAGAAAAAGACAGAGGGTTTCCATACATGGTCTGCAAAGTGTTAAGGTTAACTCTCTGCAAGACTGCCATAAAACATAATTACCAAAAGCTGATTACTAGTGGACATACATTTGCTACCCAGGAGTCTGCAATCCTACTCAATCATTTTTTAGAAATCTGAAAACTGAAAACTACTTCAGGGTCAGAGGGCCTGATTTTGGCCTTCTCCTTCACTCATGATACTGTTTCTGGTTTGTAAATTGACAGACATTCTTCATTCATAAGCCCCATTGTTTAAATGGTCACTGACTTCAGGAAAATAAGGCTCTGTTACATTCAATAACTGCTAACCCCATTTATCCAACCAATAAATAATCCCCCACCCTCTCCTCTCCTCCTCCTAGGTTATTACACTGCAAGGTCTTGGCTCTATGCCTATTTAATCTTGGTAATAATGGTAATAATGATCAAAACCAGAGTGCACAGATCTCAGTACCCTGATTAGGATCACCAACTATACATAATGCACATACTTCATTAGAAAAAGAAGGTTCTGCCAGAGGTTGCCATATTCAATTGGAACTTTTACTTTTCTCAAGATTTAACATTATCATCAACAGTTTAGATCCCAGTGCATTTTAGATGGTAAATGGTAACTTTATTAGTTTTTTCCATTGTTAGAGGCAAATGAGGAAGGGGGTTTTTTCCCTTTTTTCATGAACTTATGTCAAGAATTATGACTCTAGAAAGTCATTAGAGAGCAGAAAATGAAGGGTGATTACCTTACAATTGACAAGACTCTGTTGCTGCTCCAACAAATAAAAAATGTTGGTGAGGCTTCACAGCTGCATGTACTAAGAAACAGGATGTCTGGGTGATGTCTCTTTGGAGCTTTTTGTAGTATACATTAAAGAGTCCACTCACAGAGGACATGACTCAATTCCTATCTGTGACAGTGGACAAACATCTGCTGACCAAAACTGTACAGACTAAAGGTTTCATTTGTCAGTCTCATGCTATAAATAACCAGTCTACAGGTGTACAGTCTGATTTACCTTGGCAAGGAGAAGATGGCATACTCGTTTATGCAATCTAACTGCCATCAACATGTCTTGCACTCTATGTGCAACAAGTTACCATTTAAACAATAATCCCCACTGTTTGGTCCCAAAACAGTGGATAAACAAAAGATTCACTGTAGTTATGTTGCTTACATTTTAAAGTAAACTCTACTCAGCTAGCAGAGCCTTTTCTTCCACTGATGTGCTGCTACATAAAAAAAATTAAGGCTTGAGAGGTTAAATGTAATCATTTAAAGGGAAAAATGCAAAGATATAGTTTTAAATAATACTTTGCCATGGTCCTGCCTTTAATAGATTCAAATCAGTTTACAGCCTTATTCTTTGTTGCAGAGTCAGTGTCAGTGAGGCTCGAGAATGAACAGAAATACCAAACCTCCAAACTTCCAGCCTTGGCTATAGATGGCTTGAGATACCCATGTTTGTGCTGACATGTCTCTGATTCACGGACGCTTTATAAAAAGAACCATTTTCCTTACCAACAGGTTACCCTAAAGAAAGCAACCTGTCTTACCACTTTTAAGTTGTCCAGAAACACTCAGGTGTGCAAGAGAGAAAGACTTTTCTGTATAGAGAGAAAATTCCGGGCAAATTTGACAGAGGATTGCTGTTTGCAAAGATATTAAGTTCCTCATAGCTTTTATGAAAACTGGCAGATGCGTAGGGGAGAGACTGAAGAAAAGACCTCAGTAGGAAACTGTCTTTTCCTAGACATCAGAGAATCCTCACAAGCACTCAGCCTTGAGACAACCAAAGGAAAATGGGCTTAACTAGCTCTGCTGTCCATAGACTTGTTTTTAGCTTAACTAATTTATCTCCTCTACAGAATACTAAAGAATCCTTTACTGTAAAAATGCCTATGGCATGGGATGACACTGTACAAAGTTTTGCTGTCTGTCTACTGTCCCTGTGTCCAGCATGGACAGTGGCCAGAGGGGACGGACTGGGCAGGAATTGAGTAAGGAAGGATTTGCCTGTACGCATGGGGTGAAAGACATTTAATGAATCACAGAAAATAATAGCCCTACACAGTAAAAGCATTCCCTCTCCCTGCTTCCCTCCCTCTGCTTTTCCACATAAATTATGTGAACATATCATCAAAACATGATGATTTTTATTTTCATAAATGAGGCCATATGTCAGTTAAAGCAGAAAATGTGTGGTGAACTGTGATGTGGGTTACATGATACACTTTAATTGGATGTCACTTTAATGTAAACAGCTTTACATAAAACTCAGCCTAAAAGAAAACTTTTTAAAATTGTCAAATATTAGTTGCTGAACCAACTTCATGCTGCATGCGTCTTTTCCATTGTCTAGTCAATCAAAGGGTATCAGTCACAAAGGGGCTAGATTCTGATCCTACTTGCACCAAAGTCCCAGGGACTTTGAATAGGGAGCCAGAGAGAAAACCCTTTTTTTTTTTTTTTTACAGAAACATTTTTGCCTAGATTTTCCATGTAAGAAGATTATTTTTTTTTTTTAATTGCAAATGCCATTTGTTCATCTAAACATTTAACAAGTGCAATTCACTTGTGGTCAAGCCTGTATGCGAACATCCCTCGTTGCAGTGGGAGAAATCTTAATCTGACAAAAACCCCAAAAACCAAGTACTATACACACACACTCATACAGGCGAAACAACCACCTTTCCCTCACACAACACACAACTCCAGGCACCCATACAGAAATAACCTCCATAAACAACATATTACCATGGTAATGAACAGCTGAAAATAACGGGATTAAAAAACATTTTTTTTTAAAGCAGCTTTGGTAATGCTGATAAAACATCAATCACCTATATTGGGAAACATCAAGTCAGTATTTGGTAGCAGATACCACAGGGTTACCACAGCCATTTTCGATGTATAAATACAGGAAAAAGCAGTAACATCTCACCTGCTGCTCTGTGGTAACTGCTGGCAAATGCCACTGTGCTTTACTATCACAGCAATACTCAGAATGGGACCTTTTGAATGATACTGTTAAGCTAAATTTCAAGTGACAACTGATTCTTACTGTCTTGCAATAACTAATATTTTAGTATCAGATATGCAGCTGGATAGCACTTCCTACCTTTTAAAAGTAGTTATACATGTCGAACAAAACTGCTGGCACCAACACATATTCACAGTAAACCACTGATGGGTTTATCAAATATCTTTGGCTTCTTTTAGCAATTTATCAGACTTGCAGGCACATACTGCTATGTATACACTCTCTAATCTTAAATGTTATCCCTAACACTGAAGGCAGAATCCCACACCATGGTTAGAAGCATCCCCTATAAGCTACCCCACCAGAATCCAAGGTCTGCTTTGCAGGAAAAATAACAGCTATTATTTCTTAATCCGCACCTTTCTACAGTAAGCCCACTGTACACTGAGCCACGGCAGAAGCCTGTATGATGCCATCTTAGGCCTGGACTTCTCTTAAAACAAAAGAAGCTGCATGCTTCCCTCCGAGAACCATCTAACACGTTTTGGAATTATGTCTAGACCACCAACAAAGCTGTTGGAGAAAAAGGGGAGCGGCGTTATATTACAAAGCTTTTCCTTACAGTTCCTGTTACTAGTTATTGGACATCATTATGGCTTTTACAACGATGGCAGCGTAAATCAGCAGGCGAAGGCTGAATAGAATGTTCTATCCTTGTCTCCCAATGAAAATTCCTGTCCAAAGAAGGGATAAAATAATAAATTTGTTTTAAAGAATCACTTTTTTCCTCGGGTTTATTTTGGTTTAATTTAGCAGAATGCATAAAAGAAGGATAAAAAAAATCCATAAAGCCAAGAAAACCACAAAATCCCCTTAAAAAATGAGATTTATGTTCAAGTTTGAAATGGCATAAACAGGCATTACAAACATCATCTCTGTTCCAATCAGAGTAATAAAAATTGTCTTACAAATTATAAGGCTATAAAAAATGAAGACGACTGTTTCTGCAGTACATTTGGCTTGTGCTAACTTCAGTTTTTGGTGTTCAAATGTAAACAGCACTGCTGGTTATTCACACGTTGCCTGTCACTTGGGCTTCCCACAGACAGATCACAACATATGTAAGGAAGAAGCATGTTTGTATGGCTGCTCCCTGAAACCATAAAGCACTCCAGCTGACCCCATATGCAATGCCAGGGGACAGAAAAGATCAGAAAGATACCTCCAAAGCTCTGGCGGTATCTGCAAGAGATACCTCTTGCACTGGCTGGTACTTAAGGAAAAATCACGCTGATCCTAAGGAAATAGGGGAAGTTTATTGCTTTAAAGCATCATTTTGCACATCAACACCTGCTGAGACAGAAATCATATTTAACCACATACTGTGGAATGAAAAAAAAATGTTTCAGAAAGTTATTTTTCTGGCTGTACTGAAGTGGGCATCCACTATCTCAGCTCATAGTTGACAAAAAAAAGGCAAAACTTTCATAATAAAGGTGCCGTAGCTGTAAAAATACAAATGGAAATATCCAACCAGAACAGCTTTTATGCTTTGTTATCAGGAAGACTTTGGATCTGCCACACCTGAGCCGGGCAATGACAGCCCTGCACCCCCAGCGTACAGCATTTGCACCCCATAAACGTGTCTATGCACAATTAAGCAGTACCGCCCAGCAGCATGCTACTCTTTCTTACACCTCCTATCCTGCCCATTAGAAGACAGATTATTTTAACAAAAGCTTACTTACACCAGCAGAACATAAATCGCATGCATAAATGCTCACTATCCGTGAGCACTGCCCCGAGCAAAGTCTCACCAGGGATGGCTGTTAGACACAGTATTTATCCCAGACACCCAGAGCCTGCAGCACTCATCCCCACACGGGGTCTGTCACAGCAGTGGTGCCAGGGTTCAGAAGGGAGGAGGCATTTTGTCTTTTTCCCTCTGGCATAGCCCCAGCAGGCCATAGCCCTGCTAGTCTTTTCTGTCAGGCAGTAGGATCCAGCGTCCCATTGTCAGCAGCTTCTAGGGGTGTAAATCCCTCTCAAAATGAGGGTTAGGGTCCATTTCTGCAGCAGTTCACATGAAAGGTTAATTCAGACGCTGCAGAATCAGCTCCTTAGAGTTATCTCAGAAGTACAGGAGAAAACAAAACATACTGGACCTATAGCTACTCACTCCCTGCCTCCTACATTGATCTGCAGTATATAGAAGAGAATGAGCACGTTAAGATGTTAAATGTGCCTGCCAGCAGGTGATTGATTTAACTGTGACTTAGTAACATGTTTTGCACAGGTGGCGGGATTTTGTACGTAAAGCATGACCCTGGTTCAGGGCTTTCTCCAAGAACCGGGCTGGGGGAAGAGGGCAGAGGGAGTATGCACACATACATACATACATGTGTGCACTTACATATACCTACATACGCACACACATGCATATATATATGTCTAAAATATGCTGGGAATAAATACAGTTGCCTAATGAAATTACCAAATTTTGTCTCCATTATAGCACCGCTGCCAATCTACCACCAGGCATTCCATCTTTCACATAGAATTCACTAAACATTTCAATCTAAATCTAAGACCCATAGCCAAGGTATCAATAACAGTGACATATTACAAAACTTTCATTCCCTTTCCACCTCCCCTTCTACCCCAGTAATAACTGTCAGGCGATCCTGGCAATTTCACAAGCATAGCAATGATTCAGCTGGCAGATTTCAGTGGATTATTGTGGCCAATTTGGAAAAACACTCTAATAAGCATTACTTTCCAGAAACCAATATAAATCTCGAAGAGGGGATTATTAAACCCAGGAAAACTATAACAAAAGACATTAATTGCATTTTTGGAAGGACCTTTTGAATTAAATTATTACCTGCTAGTTTATAAGGCAAATATATAGATAGAAACCACTACCGTGACAAGAATTTATTTATATTGGCCATATATACTGTAGGAAATGTATATATAAATATAATTTACACACAGACACTATGCTCATTTATGGCATTATATAAGCAATACATTTTGTTATATGTCTACATGTATATCTTCAGACAATTAGGATTAAGTTATTTACTCTCACATACACACATATGCACACAAGTGATGTTAAGCAAAACAAAAGATCAAAGGTAGGAAGTGATCACAATGAATTATAAGCCATGTGTTTGTGTATTTTTAAGTATATTTTAAGGTTTCTAGATAGTCTTACAACAGAATACAGCAGTTTCTTAAACTGGGTCTACAGGACTTGGAAAGATTTTCCTAACTTGCTCCTTATTTGCTGCTTATGTGCAATATTTAAAAATCACTGGCCTGCTCCAAAGGAGGAGCTTTCTGTTGACATCAGTAAATGCTGGATCAGGCCATTAATATAGAAAGATTAATCACTGCCTCTAACTTTTGTGTCTTTGGAGATTGTGTGAGATGAATGACGGAACAACCAGAAGCCATTTTGGAAGCTCGAACCTGAACTGACTCAAGGATTCATCCCACTGTTGAATAACACTTTTGAAAACAAAATAATGTATTACAATTATATGATGTAACCTCTGATTTTCTTATTTTATTGTAACTTGTATACACGTTCTTCACATTTTGTCTGTGTTCTCCTATTTATCTTTCCAAACATGTCATGAGTAGCTTTGGAAGTAAAGGAGAAACTCTTTTTTTCCCTTCACAGGGAACTTAATTCCTCATTGGAGCCAGTGCTCTAGGAGGCTTAATAAGGCAGCAGGAAGGCAGCGTGATGAGCAAATGTTTAAATATCACAGATCATATAGCCCACATATGACTAAAACTGCTCACAAATACACCATTTATTTTGATAACTCAAAAAAAAAAGCTAGGATTTTACAGTCCATTGTTATTAATGAATAGACCCAGAACAAACAAAGGAAGCCAAGCTCCAAAATAACTACTGCATAGGACACTGCTGTTAAAACCCAAAGTGCCAACCGAAGAGGTGATGAGATCAGAAATATCCAAACAAAAAACATGCAGGGACTGCAGCTGAGCCACAGGACTCCCACACAGCTACATTTGCCTTCCTGAAGGGGAAACAGAGCTTGTGTCCTGAACCCAAAAATGTTCAGCGCCTCTCTTGTGCTAAACATCAGCCCCATCTACCCCATCTCTGGTACTCCCAAGTCTGCATCTTACTACCACAGGGTCTGAGAAACCTTTAAGCTTCTACAAATGCAAGTGCTCTTCACACATCCTTTCCTGGTCTCAAGCAGCTCCCTCCAGAGAGTGACCATTACAAAAGACAGGTGACAAAGGGATATTTGAACCTTCTGCTGACCTTGGCAGTGGACGAGGTCTCCCCACACCAGCACAGGGCTGAGACTGCCCTTCACAGATGCTCCCTTGCTGAGGGTGCTGCAGCCACCTTGCAGGCCTAATTTCGATACCATCGGGATCATGCTGAAGGGGACACAACTAACACAGTGGCCTAAGCACTCCTATCAGCTGTCAATTTTATTAATTCCTGAAATAACTGATACACTGTGCTAATAAATAAGAAATGGTCCTGGATACCCCAAGACCAAAATTTAAAACAATCACTATGTGGTAAAGTTAAAATTCTGTATCCACCATGAAAGAGAGAGGGATAGATTTACAAAGGAATACAGAACAAAGGAGTTGTCTCCCTTTCTTCACCTTTTAGCACTGCACATTGATACATTCAAGTAAGAGATGTTCCCTCCCTCCCCCATCCCTGAAAGAATGCCAGGCATGAGTTGTCTGCTTAATTTGACAAACGCTTGGCTTCCAGTGGGATATGACTGGCTGTAACAAAAGGCTCCAATGTCTTATACTGTTTTGCCCTTAACATTTCTGTAATATGCAATTGCCACAGCATTGACTGAGAAAACAAAGTTCCTGGATGACTCACCTTGCATATTTTCCCTAAACCTGAGTTAAAATACTTCAAAGCCTCCCAAACTGAATCACCAAACTGAATCACCTTATTTTCAAACACCTGGGGCAACTTACGAAAGGCAGCATTCAGAGGTACTGCACAATGAGGCTGTGTGCAGTACAGCAAAGCCCAGGGACAGTCATCCACCTCTGCAGCAGAAGCACTCAACATCTTGTGAACTGGGGCTTGATTATTAAGCTTGTATCATTCTGGCCTTGGCTGTGCTCCCACTTGTTTGTGGTCAATGGGAATTTTGCCCCTGCTTTCAACACAGCTGAAATTTGTCTTTAGAAATCGGCAGAGGCTTAAAGTTTGCAGCTGGGAAGGCTCCATGCAGGTGCACAAAGGATGGAGACCCTGCTTTGTCTGGAGAGACTACAGGTAGGAGACACCATGGGGAAGCAAAGGTGTCTCTCCCTCACAGCTTTGCATGGTCGCTGGCTCCTTAAGAGCAAACAGGCAAAAGCAAAGGGCAGATGAGAGGGTGGGAGAGTAGCATTAGCTACAATCCCACCTGGGAGTTGTAATGGCCACTTTACGGCTGCTCCAGCACATCCAACCACAGAGCTGCCTTCTCATCAGCAAGTATTTCTACATATTTAGCAGAATCATCAGCCCTTTTGCTCTCAGCTCTCCCCATCAACCTCTCTTCCCTTCACATAAGCCCCACAACTTGATAGCTAAATGATATGTCTGTAATTTCTATAATAACATTATGAAGCATTTATCAAAATTTATCAGAACCAGATTCAGGTCATGAGTAAAACCACTGTACAATGATAAAAGTTGTAAAGAACTGGCAATCAGGATTTAAAGGCTCTCTGTTCTTCAGTCCTTCATAATCTAAATTGAAACTGGCTGCAATCAGTCTTGGAAATTAGTCCAGCTACAGTTGGTTACTAGTAGCTGTATTTAAGCTCCATTTGACAGTATTATGTGTTTACCATTTTCTTCAATATACAGTGGTGCCTTTGCATGGAGGAACAGAGAGTTGAAACAATAAAATTTGAAAGATGGTAGATTTAGATTAGATATTAGAAAGAAATGTTTTCCTGTGTGGGGGGTGAGGCAGTGGCCCAGGTTGCCCAGAGAAGCTGTGGATGCCCCATCCCTGGAGGGGTTCAAGGCCAGGCTGGATGAGGCTTTGGGCAACCTGGGCTAGTGGGAGGTGTCCCTGCCCATGGCAGGGGGGTTAGAACTCTTATGATCTTCAAGGTCCCGTCCAACCCAAATCATTCTGTGATTCTGTGATTTTCAGTGCAACACTGCAATCAAAGCACTTGATTTAATATACAGCTTTGATAGTTTGTTTTGTCTAAGGTGCCTAATTTGCACACTGTTGGTTTTTTTTTTGCTTGAAAAAGTTCCTGGGGAAAGCACCATAGATTTAGAATGATACACTGCCATGTTTTTGAGGAAAATATGGTTTTGTTTAGGCTACAATTAGATGCTTTCACAATTTGTCTCTGGCAAACTGGGACTGAAAACTCCAGAGTCAATTTGTTTAGTATGAACTGAAGTAACATCTATCTTAGTAAATAAACTTTTACAACAAATGAGCCTTCATCATAGTAAGACCTAAAGAGCTTTCCTTCCAAAAATGTAGGGCTGCCATGCAATTCTTGATGCACACCAACTCACGAGGCTACAAGCCATGTATTGTCTGGAAGCCATAGGGGTAAATCAAATTATCATGAATGACACTAATGATCCCATACTTGCCTGAACATAATGCACATTTTATAGTCTTGCCTTTAGGGATTATTTTTTAATATATAATTAGTATAAATGGCTTGCCCCCTCTCTTTTGTTGATTTTACAAAGAAATGCACTCAGGTACAAAGTCTGCCTTTCTCAGGTTAATTATGTGAGCCAAATCAGCCATGCCTATCATGTGAGAAGTCCTCAGGTAATGCCTTGGAAAGACTCAAGTGCAATAAATTGAGGAGCATATAATAAAATGCATATGACTACCCTGTACTGGATAGAGCTACAGCAGTTGAGCTGTGTCAGTGCATCCTCAAAGCCATGATTTCATAGTCACACTGACTGGGATGGGTTTGGGTTTTCACAGAAGTGGATCTACATGCAGTTGTCAAAGGGAATTCCTGGGTGATCAGAGTATGCCGTCCTTGGACAAAGCAAGCATTTCTGCTAAGTACAGGTCAATTATAAACAAAACATACAAAAAAGCAAAGGCTATATAATGAGAGAAGACAACCATCACAGACTTTCAAAAATCCAAATGGTTTTTTTGCCTTGCACTTTTCTTTCCCAGCAAAATCAGGCCAGATCCCAGCTGTTAAAAACTGGCAAATTTCCATTAGTCCATGGGTCATTAACTCTGAAAAAAAGGGCAGTTTCAAAACCAGCTTTGTGTATAGTGTTAGTTTCTGTCAGTGTTGCTATAAACAATCAAAATTGAAAGTATCTGGGATGACTACAATACCCATTTCTTTCTCTTGCCATTCAGAAATGTGTTCCAACATAGATTTACCTAAAACAATTTACAGTATCAGAGTTTATATCTGACAAGCTGAAATATTCAAAACAAGCCTAATCTATCTTCTAAGTTTGCACTGCTGGTGTTACAGAAAGATAGCCCTCTTGTCTGCCTATAACCATTAGACAAATTCTTAATGGGTGTGCTTTCACCTGCTAAAGGGAAAACCTTATTCAAAGTAGCTGGTGCAAATCCTAAGTGCAAACAGAGAGCTGGTGTGCTCTCTACTTCCCGATCAGCAAACTCCTTTGGAAGGAATCTCAATCCATGCCAAGTGTAAAACTTCCTAGGCAGCATGATCATGCTTTATATTATCTTCCTTTTCTGCCATGCCAGGAGAATGTCTAGAAGGGAGTTGGCTTCTTTCCCTCTCCCCAGGTTTTGCTTAACATCATCTGATTGTGATCCCAAATGTGTGCAGCTCCCATATCTTCAGTGCTGCTGTGCCTGTGCAAACACAGACCAGTGCCCAGGGCGTTGGGACACTGATCAATGCACACCAAGCAATCTTGATACAAAACTTGAATTTCACTACCTGAATTTTGAAGAAGTTGGACTAGGAATCTGCAGGTGAAGCTGCTGTGTTCAACAGTCTTTATCTGCCCAATTTCACAGCAGAAATAAAGTATCCATATGTCATGGCACAATGGTCTATGCGGTACATTAGCATTCACTGAAATCAATAGCAAAGCTTTCATTCATGATGAGGGGAACTTTTTGTTCTCTAAAGGTCAAATCTGGTAAGGGCAAAGCAAACTGAGTGCTCTAGCCAGTCACCCCAGATTTCATACTTGCCAGCATGCAAAGCAGGCATCCATTTGTGAAACGGTCTGAGAGTCTTTCCTGGAAGGCCAGTGGGGCCCACATCTCAGGGGATGCCAACCACCATCTCTCTGCATGGTGACTATCCCCAGCTACCTCATGGCAACATTAGGAGGACAAAATACACAAATAATATCGTGAGAGGGTAGACACCTGAAGCCTTAAACTGTTCTCTTGTGCCTGCTAATGTGCCTTCCTTCTCTTATGCCTAATGATGCAATCAATTTTCACAGAATGGCAGAAACAAGGAATAAGACAGTTTACATTCAAAATGTTTCTCTACAACATATTTTCCAGTCTTTCAAACAGTCTAGCTTATATTATTCATACAGTTGAGCATCTTCTATTTCCACTATGAAATTATTCCATTCTAAAATACACCTCATTTTTAGGAAACTTTTACTGAAAGATTAGCTTTAAATTTTCCTTTGCTTGATTTTGCCTGATCATCCCTACTTATTCTCTATTTTCTTCTAAACAATACCTCCCTTTGCTTGTTCTCCCCACTCCAGCCCTTGTTTAATTCCTTTAATCTTTCCTTAAAAGACTGTCTCTCTGTCCCCTCAATCATTTTTTAATTTCCCATCCTTTAGGCAAGTGCCAAAGATGCTAAAATGAGAAATGGATGCTTGCCATAAAGGAACAGAACTCCTGTAACTCCAAAACAGTTGAAATCATGAGAACTTGCAGGCCATTACCCCATTATGTGAATGGTATTTTTACAGCACTAGAAATGAAGTAATGCAGCTACAAATATTAATGTTTTAAACATGCTGTCATTTTAGTAATCCAGCTCCAAGTTGCCTCAGTGGTACTGATGGAAGGTTAGGGATATCACAGTCCACAGTTAAGAACACCCATGCTTCACAAAGGTTCCTTCCACTCTAATCCCTTCAACTTTGTTCAGTTCTAAGAAGTCTATCATTTAAAAAGTTGCAAATTTGCTGCTTTTCAATAGTCAGCTGTGAGGAGAGATGATACAGAATCCCTCACCTGGCCTTTCCTGGGATGTTCACTGTGTACCTCTGATACCTCTCCCTCTAAATTCAGCAAAGTCTCTTCACACCTGAAGTGTTTCTGATCACCTCCTTTCAAAATCCGAATAAAAATGGTCAGTGATCACCTGCGATAACTTTGGTATACCATTAGAGCCCAGAAGTAAGATATATACAAGAGGAGGTTTGACAATCTGAAGTGTAAAACATGCTATTTAGCATTTCCCTGGCTCAAAGACTTACACTGACTAAGCTAGAGTGCTCTTTGTATCTGATGCACATGTCTGGTTTCTGTGTGTTTGTTGTCATCTTTTCACTCCTTGTCCTTGAAGATGGCTAAAAATGTTTAGTTAAACCAAAGCATTGTAAACAGTGAACTCTGGGCTCACCATGACCATGCAATTAAAAGTGTCCTTATGTTTGAGGATATGCAGGAAGATAAAAGTCTGTGAATAACTCTGATGCTTTTAAATGTTTTCACATAATCTGCTTTTTTCCTGCTCTCCCCATGTCTTGTCTGAGGAGACAATTTATTGCACGGAGGCAAGTGGGCAATGTGTCAAGCACTAGATGTGGTTTTGTTGAGACCACCCCACACTGAGTCAGGTCTACTGCTGTTTTTCTGAGAGCTGCAAGCAAGTATCACAAGGTAGATCTCTTGCCAGATCCCTTCTCCCTCCAGTACAAGAATGTGTTTTCAGGCATCACGACTTGTGCCATTCCAGGAGCAGACCCCTGGTCCTTGTTTTATGTGGAGACAGTGTGCTTGAGACCTACAGGGAACCAGGTTGAGACCATATCACTTTAAAAGGGAAAGAAAGCAATTCCTACAGCTGGCCTGTTCCTGCGCAAAGGCAGACAAATGTAGTTGTACCCATTTTGAAATCAGGGGCAAAAAGGGTAGGATTTGTTCCACATGACTTTGAAAGATCTTGAACTACAAGTCATAGTGTTGATACACCTTTCTCGAAGGCACAGACATAAAGGTGTTCTGTGCTGCTGGCTGTACTGAAGGGATTATTGTAAGGTGACATGACACCTGGGATTTCAGAGGCTGGGCTCAGTGACCCAGATGGCCCTACCAGTTTTGCCTTGTGTTTTCCTTTCTGTAATACTCCATCTTCCTCACTCTCTCACAGAGTGAAATCATATCAACATGGACACAGCAGATTAGTTTTACAAGGTTCCCACTAGTCTGACATTCATCAGCTTTCTAATCTAATAGTAACACAATACCCTTTACAAGTACATGTTGAACCAGCATGCTCTCAGTCTGAGTCCGAGGCTGCAGGTTAAATTGATACCCAGGTCCTGCATTCTACCAGCCGCTGATTGACTAACATTATTTTTGATATTCCCAGGGCCTGGCAGCCCTCCATGCAAGGGTTAAAGGAAAGTTGTAAGCAACAGTTCTAAAACACTTGGAAGAATCTCCTCAAATCAAAACCATTTCATAAAAGGCTCTCTGCCAGGCAATAAAATATTTTTGATGGACTCTTATTTTATCATTACCCATGTAAGAAAAATGTATTGCAAGAATCCCAACACAATTCAGGGAAGTAATCATTTGCAGATTTAGTAGGCATTCTCAATTGGCAAAAATGAAAGATTTATTGTAGGGATGATGAAACAAAGAGCAGTTGTGCAAACTTTACTGAGCTGGATTATGAGAACATGCTTTTTCCATTTCCCACTTCTAAATGCCTTGGATGCAGTTTCAAAAGAAAGATCAAGATCAATTATTTAACACTGCAGCTACACTGTACCTGAGTGTAGGATCTCTTCACACATGTTATCTGTACACAACAATAAAAGGAGGAGATCGAGGGAAGACACTGCTACAGACAACAAAAGCAGACTTTGAAATAAAACTCATATTGTTCCTTGATTCCACAGACAGCCCAGGGATGTAAATAGAAAAGTCAGAAAATGACAAAAGTCTGTGATGTAAATGCACAGCTATTTGAAATGAAGCCCCTTTTGGCTTATCCAAACACAGAAAATACAGGTGTCCTTGAGACAGAATACAGGGTGCTGAATACTCTGTAACAGCAACATTTTCTTTGAAAGCCACTGTAGAGATGAATAAAATTGCTGTCTTCCAAGCCCTTATGTGAATAATGTTCTGAACTAGAACGGACTTTATGATCCCTGTAAATTCAGGGTTTCTTTATAATTACACCAGTCTAAACAGGGACAGAAAGTAGCACAGTAACTTGCCTTAATTCAACTGTATATGGAACTTGGGCAGAAGAGCTTTCACTGCACAGGAAATGCTGTAGGTGGGCAGAATCTTGAAAGAGCTTTGAGATTCTCAGCAGAAAGAACCATTAGAGATACAAAATAGCACTATGGATGCGTTACGTTATTGGTCTTGCTACCTCACTGTGATTATTCACCCTCGCCACGCTCCAGAGAGATTTATTTCATTGTACTTGTGAGGAAATGGAGATCTAACCTCAAAACTTCCAGAAGTGCTCATGAAATTTCAGTAACACAGTGACACACCGTCTGGTCTGAGAGAAAGAGGACCTCAACTTCAGAGGTGCCTTAATTGCGCAGGGCACCTCCAAAATAGAGCTACCCAAAATCAGGGGTTGCTTTTGAAACTCTTGCTCAATGTGAGTTGTCAGATGCCAGAAGGTGAAGTTTTGCTATATTTAGTTTCAATAACACATTATTTTTTTACTAGGCACACTGGACTACTTGCTAAACAAGTGAGTGAAGGTTTCAGAATCTGGCCCATTGTGAAGCCCAAGCCGACATAAACACCCTGCGCTGTGGAACGATGGTTTTTTATTTCTCATCCGATTGCTAATGGCTAACTGTTGCTGGTTTGCCCTGAAGTAACAAACAAATGCATCACATTTAGAACTGAGATCCAACTGCATAAATGACTGTGTAAAGTTTTTAATGTGTACTAAATTCCTCTTTCTCCCCTGAGACTACAATATACAGCCTCTGTGCTGCCTGCAAATGCAGATTAACATTTTTATTAAATGACATATGTTTCACTAATACAGAGTATTAAAACATATTGGCCTAATAAGAAACATTAATGAGTATATCGTTGGCACAGTTTTTAAACAATATTTAATTTTACTGCTTTTTAATTTGACCAAGCCTTCTGCCAGGTGATTCAAGCTATTTTTCTTTCTTGAGGTTAATCACTGTTCAGAAAGGCTAAATCACTGAGAGTTCAGAACAATTCCATGCCATTTTTAATAATCCCCACAGAACACATACATGGAAATAAAACAAAGCCAAGCACTTAACCTCAAGAACACAATCACGAAGACTTTGTTTAAAATTTTAGAATTTTCAAGCTTTCCACCTTCTAAATTATAAGATTAATAATATTCAGATGCAAGGTCTTTTTTAAATGAAATTTTAGGGGGTAAAAAAAATCTTCTCTCACTGCTCCTAGATATTAGATAGCCTCAGACTGCCTTCGAATCACTGAATGCAATGTTCTTTCCCAAGTCTTCTGGAGACAACTCACCTTGCCAAAATTATGCTGGACCCCACATAATTATAGTTTTAGGACTCAACTGCTGGACTCATCTTTGAGGTGTATTAAGACATTCCTACAGGAAGCAGGTAGTTCACAATTATATTTACTGCTCTGTGACTAGAATGGAGAATACATCTGACTAGTTGAGGGCCTATCACTTGATCCTTACTACTGTGCCGATTCATATAGTGAAACTGATGGACGATTTAGTCCCAGACACGATGCATAGTGAGAAAGAAATCTTGTCACACTTTTGCTACATGGGAAATGGTGAGCTACAGAAATCCTCAAGAGTTATTGCAAACCCAGTGCTTAGAGGCTGGAAAGCCTTTCCCTTTTTGCATCTTCAGATGTGATTATTTGATAGAATTCATTGATCTGCATGGCAAAGAAAGTGATCTTGTGGTGCAGCTGGAATGAATTGGGAGTTAAGAGGCTGCTTGCAAGATATCTTCAAAAGGTGATGCCCCATGAGAGGTTTATAGGTCTGTGCTGAGACTGGGGTTTGAATAAATCTGCATGTGGATTATCATCCAGAGCCAGGCCACAGCAGAGCTGGAAATAATTCTGAGTGTCTTAAAATGAGAAAGAATCACTACTTACTGAGTTTTGTGGGACAAGAGGATGAAGATAAAACATGGTATCGATATGTCATTTTTGTGTGCAAACTGGGCAAAGGGAAGGGAAAGGAGCCTAGCAGAAATTTTCCAAAAAGACTTGGGAGACATGCCTAGAAGTTTGTCTGGCAGCCAGACATCGTAGGTCACAACTAATAAATTTCACTGTTCTAATCTGGACATACTTTAGCCTATATTATTTGACAAAGAACATGAATGACTTTGCTCTGCGTGCAGGAGCTCTGATGCAACTACCTCTTCTATGTGCCACAATGGTGCCAAGCAGCAGTCACTGTGGAGAACCATTTCTAGTACAAAAATGTTTCCCTCCTTTGAGATGTTCTCTGTCAATCAGACCATTGTCAGGTATTTTTCAAAAGCTCAGAGTGTTGAGGATTCTGACAAATGTCTGCTGCTCTGTAGGAAAGCAGATCGTTTTCCTTCTACTCAAATCATGTCACAGTTGGAACTGTGGTAAAAAATATGTATTTCAGTAGCCAAATCAAAACACTGAATAATGGAGAGAAGAGAAACCAGTCCAGGATGAGCTGAAATGTAATTGTTTGGGGGACTGCACTAACAAAATAAAAACACTGAATAAATCAAACTTTTAAACAACCAAAAAAAGCATCCCATGCTATACCTCTAATTACCATATTCCATTTAACAGATCTCTTCAATGTCCTGTATAACATTTTTAAGGCACACAACTGAACTTGAAAACCATTCTGGGTGCTGGCAGCAACAGTCTGAATTTACTTCATTGTATTTATTTAGATTTATGTGAACAAAAAATCCTGAGAGCATGCCAGTCAGACCTAACTCATATCAAACTGCTGGAAAATAACAAAAAAGGGAGCCAGCCCTGCTTAGTCAGATCAGAACTCCATCTGGCCCAGCACCCTATACCTTTTTCTATCAACCTAATAAAGCAGATGCACCTCACAGAATATCCTGAAGGTCAGCAATCCCATCTGCACTAAGACCTGAAAATTTGCATTTCTGTCCTACTGCGGTCCCAGCGGAATCTGGGCCCAGTGCCTTCTACAGCTTTTGCTCGGCAAGATCTGCTAGAGCGGAGTTCTCCTGTGGACAGACAAGAGTTCGAATTCACCAACTGCCACTGGCCATGAGCTGACACAGTGCCAAGCCTAAAGCCATTTGCCAGCTTGCCCTCTAGTGCTGGTGCATACTTAAACCCATTTGTACTGCCATGTAATCTGTAATGGTTTTTGTAAACAAACAAACATTGTATTTTCACCAAACCACTGAATTGCTGTCTGCTCCTCTAATCAGAGTGGTTTTAATGCTGCAGTTCCTTGACAGTATCAGGAAATGCCTTCAGAGACCTAACAAAAAGAGAGATCTTTAGTGAAGCAACTTTGATAGAATGGATGTTTCCTACGATTGACTTCAAAGGAAAGAAAGTGAGGCTATTATTATTGTTGTTTTTTTAAAGCACTCCTTTGGCATCAGTGCATGACACCCTTCACTCCAAAAGCTGAAAATCCTTTCCAGACTTTGACAACATTCCCTCAAGTCAGGCATGGAAACTTATTGTTTAGGTGAAGTAACTCAAAAGCATATAAGCTGGTGCATGCAGACCTATTTTCCCTGCAGATGCAGACTGTCCCTCAAACTCATGTGTAAATGTAGCCTGTAGAGATCTCATAACTTACCGTGCACTGCTAGACACATGCTCCCCACTGACTGCAGACAGCATAATACTTGCTATCTACTGAGAACAGAGATTCCACACTGGTTTCCTTAGCAGCAGAAGCAATAATACTAATCTGGTCAATAGGCCCCTTTCTCCTATAATTGTAATAACCAGGTTGCTGCCCATGAAGTGTTACAAACATAGCTGAGCCTTCTGATGCAAGTTTTCACAGGTTTATGACATGTCAAACCACCTGTGCCAGAGATGTACAATAAAAATAACAGGAAGTTCAGCACGACCGCTATCTTTTACGTAATCTGTACAAAAATCTGTTTCATAGGTAAATTGCAAATGGTTGGTTTGTTTGATGTAGTGATTTGAACACAAGATCTGCACTGGAATGCTGGAATTGCCTTAAGATGCCTTTAGGCAAGTTACTTACCATCTCTATGTCTCAATTTCCCCATGTTTAATGTAGCACCTACAGCGTCTCACCCTTGGGGATGCAAAAGAGCTGACTACAAACAGCACAGGTGCTGAATTTCACTGTGTACAATACAGCACCCAAGTCATTGCACCAAGCCTATTCCGAAACTGAATATGTTGCAAATATCCAAGAAAAAAAGATTCTGCTTCAAAGTCTTAAGTATCTAGGCAAGAACACAATGTGACAGACAGGTCCAGAACATACTCAGGGGGCATTTGTTTCTTTGAAATACTATGGCTTTGAAATACTATGGCTATTATCACTGTCCAGCTCCCTTCATGGATATCACACATGTTATGATACCCAATTTCTATAAACACCAATTGCATATGTAGAAATTACACAAAGATAAATATATTTACTTTGATCATGTCTGTGGAGACCTACAACATAGGTTTCCTGAGCACATATGTATGCAATGATGGGAACTTAATTTTCTACTTTTTATGAAGCCACAAGAGTGCAAGAAGATAAACTGAAAAGCCAAGTATGGATTTGTCCAAATCAAACAATGCTAGACAACTAAATGAGCAGCTCTATATTGCAAGCAGAGGCTTAAACGGAGGATGCAATATCTGGAGATCAGGAGGGTTGTAACCACCAAAGTATTGGAAGAACTGAAAGACAGCAAAAGATGCAGCGATGAGAACCTTTTTTTTTTTTTTCAAATAAAAACCATTTAAGCTTGCTAATTTTTGCTGTCTCAGACAATCAAAATTCCAATTGTCTGGGACATCAAATCTAAAAAAGCATGAAATTAATCTTCAGAAGTTAAAGTCTTAAACGCATTGCATCATTATTTTTGTTGGATATATTTTTGATTACAATGCAGATGAACCCCAAATTTAATAAAACTAAAATAACATGAGTTAAGTATGAAACATAACAGGATATTGCAAAGAGATTAGGTAGTTTCCTTTAGACTACTTACAGAGCTCAAGGAAAAACCAAACTGAGGGGCACAATGACGAGAAAGCACTGCTTAATTAGCATATGTAACAGAATATGAAAGCAGAATACTCATAGTACCAGTTTTGGCAATGAAGCACAGCGAACAGAATATGGACCTGAAACATCAGTAGTTCTCTACACCAGATACTGTTTTGCCTGTCGACTGTCTGTAGTAAAGAAAGAAGCAGGCTAGCTAAATTTAAACCAGCTGTAACGATGAGAGTGTTACAGTTGGACTGAAGGAAGCTTACCTCATGAAAGTATTGTGGAAACTGCTGTTGGAAAGATAATAAAAGGATTAACTGCAGTTTTAGTGAACCATTTACTTTTCAATCAAAATGTCTCATGTATTTCCTGTTCTCAAGTAGCTTGAATTCCAAAATTCCTTTGTCTATTACAGTACATAGTAGCAAAGCCTGTCATAAGAAATTAATAATTTTACATGGAAAAGTACTTTCATGTATGAGCGTGGGGTGCTGCTTGCTGTTAGCTTCTCTTGAGCAGTTCAATACCTAGTCAGCAAGTAATTTTACAGAGAGGAACAAAATCAAGGGCTTAAAAAAGAAAGTACAATAGGAATTGTGAACAGGGAAAGAAAATCTCCACTACAAATACCAAGAGATGTAAAGTTACTTTAACAGGGCTACAGCAAAAACGAAACAAAATCTCAGACTTCTATAGACAGAGAATGAATTGCCTTCTTAATTTGCAGGAATATCAGCACAATTATTACCACATCAAAAGAAAAGCCATCATTTCAAATGACATGACATCACTGCACAATGAAACACTGCACGGCAACCCTTGTTTAAAGTGGAATGGAATTCACTGGGCAAATAATCCCTACTTGATATTAATAACTTTAAGGAGCTGTGTTGCAGCTTTGGATCTTGTCCCTGCTAGATCAAGGTCTTTCCAGGGTACAAAACTAAATTTGCAAAGACAACACATTTTTCATGTGTTCACTTGGATCCAGCTTTACTCCACACAGGACTCCAGGCTGTAACACTGAATACGTGGATACCTCTGCTGACAGTGGAAGGCTCTTATTCTGGGAATAGAAGAGTTAACTGCAAGTTGTGCAATGTAAAGCTCCTAATTCTGATTGGGTCATTCCATGTATGGGAACAAGTACAATATCTGCTCAAACAAAACATATCTTTATGTACTTACGTGTCAGGGCTATATACGTGTGCCATGAAGGCTGTCTGCAATATCAGATGCAAAGGTTTTTCCAACATATACACAGTGTTAAACCTTGAGATGTTATCAAAAGCCAGTTCTTTAATGCAGATGAACATAATTGAAAGTGGGAAATTTTTAGCATTTGCTAAGATATTACATGATTTAATGTCTCTGGTTTATCCAGTTTCCTGTAGGAATGGGAATGTAACATTAGAAATCTGCTATACAATACCTGCAAAATATGCATTTTGCAGAAAAAAGACAAAAGTTCCCTCACCCGTGTAGTTTACTGAATCTTTCAGCATCATAGTAAAGCTAATTGGGGTTTCACATTTTTAGTATTTCTTTTAAGAAGTCTGAGATAAAAGTGGGAAGAAGACTGATCTCATTACAGATGATAAAAACAGTAAAAAAAAAAAAAAAGTAGCCTCAAATAAAATCTGTGGGTATGCTTTCACATCTTACTTACGCATACTTTTCTTTGAAAAGAAGCAACTAACTTGCATTATCCTTTGATTATTTATGACCAAATAAAAGATATGCATAGGAAGATAAATTCCTTTTGTACTTTTACAAATCGTGATTGAGCTACTTCTGGAAACAAGCAAGTCAGTTATTTCTCTCAAAGGAAAAAGAAACAGGTAAGTCTTAGAGTGTTTCCTTTTTATCTTGGACAACTTGATTGTGTTCATTAAACATCTGCATTGTTTCCAGTATTACTTTAGGGAATACCCACTAAACAGTGCAGATATTAAGATAACGTTTTTCATTTATCCAGTGGAAGTAAAAAAATAATCAGGATGACCACTTACAGAGAAAGTTTTTCTCTGTAAAACATTTTGGATACTGTTGTTTTCTTCCTTCTCCCTTCCATAACCATTGTAGGCCAGCAAGCTTTTTCTTGAACAAATGAAAAAAGTAAGCTTTTTATATAAACATTATTTCCTATTCCTCCATAGAAAGCTACAGCTTGCCATGGAAAAGTTTGTCTTGATCTAACTTCCTTAAAAGCATTTTCCATTATATCATTCTCTGATCAAAACAATAAAACAGACATATAGTCAAAAACTCTGCCTATCAAGACCCACAACCCACTGCCATAACCATTCCCTTTGTTTGTACTTATTTGTGTGTGTATGTGCATGCATGCACACGCGTGCGCATGTGGGTGTTACAAATAAGACTTTCCAAATTTCATGGCCCAATTTGGAAGCTTATGTCAAACTTGTTTTGCTTCATCTGTTTCAGTCAGGGTCTTATATCATTGTTGTTTCAAACATGTGGAAAGCTTAATGGAAGTCATTAACTTTTATTTTAGTTTGGCCATATTGTCATCATGGTAGGCAGATGCAGAGATGGTGTTATTCCCAAGATCCTCTTTTTGGAACACTGATGTTGTTTACATCTTCTTGATCAGAACAGAACAATGGTTTTTACTTATTTTTAAAGCTCTGTTTTGTAAATTAAAAAAGCCCCTAAAAAACCTTTGAAAATGTAATTAAAGATATTCCTTTTATTCTTTTAACTGTTTAAAATCCTTAACAAATTTCTTTTTATTTTCTAAACTACCATTTGAAACTTTTGCACTCACAACTCTATGGGTTATTGTTCAGCAGAAGGAATGAAAAGAATTTCATTAGATGTGTTTTATGTTTCTTGATTAAAAATGTCACCCGAGGCTCAGTGACTTTGTTTTATGTTAAATGACTGCTGCGTGCTTTGATCATCACTTTATTAATGCTTTAATGAATATTAAAAAAAATAAAGCACTGTATTAAAAGTTAAGCTCTCATATAAGGAAACTGAATCCCTTTTCCAAGAACTACAGTATTTCTTACTCAAACATTTCCTCCTAGATTAAGGTTTTCTCCAGTACCCCTTCAGCCTTCTGAAGACTAAGTTACAGGAAAGCACAACAATTATATTGGAATAAGATTGAAGTGAGAGCAAGAAAGAGAGCAGAGTAGCACGTTTCTATTGAAACAAATATATTCCAGACTTACCATGCACTTGTTTGGTTTTTCTCCAGAATGAACCCTCATATGAATCAGCAGTTTGTAACGCGCATTGAAGGGTTTATATCGGCGGACACAGCCTGCCCAAAAGCAAGTGAAATCCTCTCCTTTCCGCTGGTCAATGTGAGTCTTTTCTATGTGTCTGACCAGTTCATCTTGTTGGTCATAAGTGGCACTGCAGTCAATCCACCGACAGACCTGTTTGCCATTGCTGAGGTCCTGTTCATCTCCGTCGCTGGGCTGAAAAGACTTTGGAGACATGGAGGTATGTAAGTGAGGCAGTGTCCCTTGGGTCTGGCTTAGCTGCTGGTGTAGATGGTAAGGGGGAGGCAGCCCCTGGTGATGTCGAAAAAGATCAGCACTGGAGGAAAAATCGTCAGCTGGTTCTTGTTTTAAGAAACTCACCTTCTGGGTGCTGTGAGAGGTGTTTTGATGAGGAATGCTAGTACCATTCATCATAAGGCTGAGGCTTCCATTCTCCTCAACCTGCTGCATTTGTATCTGCTCACAGTCACCTCTGTCACATTCAGCGGAAACAGGTAAAAGACATGCTGGAGAGGAGGGAATGCTGCAAGGGTTGCCAGGCTGAGAGCAAGACTGGGGGCGAGAGGATTTTTGAGCACTGTGATGACTGATCTCCACAGGATGAGAGGAAATGCCAGCTGAATTAGTTCGCAGTCCATTCACACAGGTGACCAGTGACGTCTGTGATGTGCGGATGATAGCTGTAATATCAATTCCTTCAGCTGAAGATGGCACAACAGAGATGCATCTCTTCTTCACGTTGCTTGTTTGTAGCCTGGCTGAGTGCTGAGGGGTGCCAAGTGACAAAGGACCCAGAGAGGAGCCGTGTTCATTATTAAACAAGTAGGATGAAAGTGAATTTGTAAAGCTATTATTCATTAGGTCTATTTCAGGATGCAGACTACCGGAGGCTCTCAGCTCCATCCCCTCCGTAATCCTCCTATGTGCGGAAGCCTCAGACAGAACCTTGTAATCACTCGGGCATTCTTGTTTAATGTGCTGAGCCGGGTGACTTCCATTCAGGCATGGAGCAGCAGAATCTACAGAGTCTTGAAACCTGGGCGACCTGTAATACAGTTTTCATTAAGCATCACTACCACAGGATTTATGATTTTTGTACAAGACACAACACTTGTTAAGCCCCAGAGAATGGAAGCACTTGCTCTCTGCTGAATGTTGCCTGTCTAATGCAGCAATTACACCAAAAAAATCTGCAATGCTTCCTCTATAAACCTTGTAAAGGCAGCATCGTTTTACACAGGATTAATTTTACACACTGGGTTACACACAGAACAGACAATCTCCCCTCCACTGCTACGGGCAGTTCATCAATCACAATCTAGGTTTTCAATGCATAATAGATCGAGTAAAACAATAGCTGAGAATGAAGTTTGAGAGCTTTGAGCATTTTTGAATTATTCAAATATCTGCATTTTCCTCAAAGCACACTGGAAAAATGCCTTGGCATTCTTGCTCACATGAATCAAAAAAGGCGAGCTGAGCTTTGCTTACATGTCAGAGAGATGCTTTCCTTCACTAAATTAATAAAGGAGCAAGATGAGTGCAGAAAAAAAGGAATACAGAGAAAGAACAGATCACTTTCAACCAGTGGTCTAGAATCGATGAGAGATCAGAGGAGCATTTACTTCTAAGAGGTCTACAAAAGATAACTAAGTTCACAACCGGTAGATTTAAACTGGCAGTCTACGTATTCCCATTTCCATTTTTCATATTAAAGTCTACATGGGTTTGCAAATCACAAGAAGATTGTTCTGCAGAGTGATTTTTAATCTCTTTTGATGTGTGCTGAATCAAATCACTCAGGAAGCAGAACCTTGAGGAACCCCACACAGACAGTTCAGAAAACACTGCATTTAGGAAACGTTTCCTCCTAGCATTTTCTTCTGAGCTGTTAGCAACTGGTTTATGCTTTAAAATAAAACACTTAATCTCAGCTATAAACATTTACTGTAGATGATCCAACTGCGTTTTTTCTTAGAACGAGTGGGTGTTCCCTACATATCCCTAAAGCATGGTAGGGTTTAACCTATGGCTTCATCACGCAGCGATGTGCCAGACCGAGAAGAGGAAACAGTACATCTGTGTGCAGGAAAGCTCTACCTGAACTAACAAACCCTCCAAAGAGGTGCACCATGGCTCTTATACTGACGTGTTCCAATTAAATGAATTTTATGCTTTTTGATGCTAGCACCACAAAAGCTGAAGAAAACCTGGCCATTTGGCAACCTGTGTGTAACAACAGAGCTCAGTCAAATCTGACACATTTTAAAGCATGGAACACATATACACAGGGTATTTTGGACATACACATATGTTAAACTGTGAAGCTGCTGAATAAACTGCATTTGTTTTACAACTTAAATGATTTTATCACTATTATTTCCATTAATCCACCACTAACATTAAGACAGGAAGCTGGGATGACTTCTAACACTTCTTTGGTAACAGTTCCCAAAGAAATTACTGATTAGAAAAACCAAAACAAAACTAAATCAAAAAGCTTCAAAAATACTTCCTTCCCATAAAATGAAAGGTGTCAAAAAATGACACCTGTCTGAGGCACACAACTGGCAACACTGCATTCACTAGTGACGGGTTTCTAAGCTCCAACAGTTTGCAGTCAGTAGGGCTTGATACAAAAAAACCCCTTTAAGGTCATGTGAGAAGTGAAATTCCCCACCGTTCATTGCTATAGAACAATCAGATCTTGCATTTGCCACTAGAAGTTTAAAAAGACTACATTTTAAAAATTTAGAGGCTTCCATAATCCATTAGTTATAATTTCTCCCTCTAGGTTTGCACAGTTGGTCTCAGGGTAAACTTAAAGCACCTGGTTTTGCAGATGGTAAATTTACCAAAAAAAAAAAAAAAACAACAAAAAAAAACCAAACAAAAAAAACCAAAAAACCAAACCCAGCAGTATTCATACGTTATTTTTTAACATTTGCAGATCCATATGCCTGTAAAATATGTGTCATAAGCATACATAAAAACCTTTTATTGCACATGTTTGGGAAACCCTGCCCTGCTTGCTTGTAGCTTCATTGCTCAATAGAAAATGTGCTGGTTTAAACTCATTCTGAAAAAGTTTTTACAGCTACTATGCCGGGCACAATATTTCCTATTACTTAGCTTCTATATGAGAACTCTTCTACATAATTCATTTTGTATCATAGTTTAGTGGTCCCAAAGCCTTGGGCTAAAGTAAAGACAACACATTTCTTACATCATATAAAGCTAACCCACTCCTTACGTTTCAGCCTGTGATAACTGGTGTCATATTATTAAGTTTTATGTAAATTTCTCATCTTGCCAGAAATCCATGTGAGGAGTTCAAGCTGGAGTCGGTGCAGAGTACCTGCAGGATGGATACGAACCTCCCTGTCCTGAGAAATATCAGGTTTCCAAAACTCCCAGCAACATCTATCTGCATTTCCAGAACAAGATCTTACTCAGAGTCAGGGACTGTATCACTGTGATGCTGCAGTGCAGGATAGGTGACATGCAAAAGAGGGGAGTTTGGAACCAAAAGGCAAGGTGGCATACCTTATTTCAAAAGTAAATGAGATGAAGGCACTGAATTTATGCTTCCTATTACCACAGTCATGTCTTATCCGTGCTCTGCCTACATAATGATAAGCACGGGCTACTTGTGCAGATCAGAAGCAAGTCCTTTCTGGAAGCTGCAGTTTTCTCTGTAGCACTGTATATTTAAATATGTTATATACCCTGTGTTAGTGAACTCTGCTGGGAGACCCTGGCACTCTTTCAATTTCCTGATGTTTGAGTGTTGGGATACTTAACGCCCAGGTTGCAGTAGTGCAAGCATTCTCTATTTCTGGCAGAATTTTGCCATCACTGTTCTAGGGAAAGCCCTGCTCATTCCTCTCAGTTCTGGGGGGTGGGAGGAGAAGGGGCACAGAAACAAAACTGATGCAAGAGAGAGACAAGCTGTCTGGCACCCAGCTTGCTGGGTGGTGCCTCTGGTACCTCTTGACTATTTGCTCCTGTAATGGCATCTTGCTGCTACAGCCAGGGATCAGATTCCAGGCCTGGTACACTCAGTCAGTGCTGGCCATAAGGATTTCATATTCTCTGAAAAGTAGCAAAATATAAATGCATATGAAACAAACAGCCAAGAGGAGAGTGAGAGGGACAAAGGACAGTGTAAAAAGCACTGTGAGGGCAGGCAGATCAGTATGAGCAGCTCTGGGGGGCTTCCAGATGAGTAACACTGGAAGGCAGTGGGGTCAGCAGGAGAACGTACCCCACAAACCTCTCTTCACATGGAGAATCCAGGCACCAGAGATGGACAGTCTGAGGCAACAGAATTGCTGCTTAAGCACGAAAACTGTGTAAGGCCTTCAAAGAGTAACAGCAGGCTCCCAGAGGATACCAATGCAGTGTTTCCAAAGAGACTCCCTTAGGTGGTAATTGGAGCCAGAGCACGAGGCCAGTAGCACCATGCCAGAAGTACTGCAGTTCCCAACTACCCTCAGAGGAAAAGATGACTGTATCCATAATCTCCAGATTATTTACAAAACATACATGCCTTCAATTGCCACTGTGAATGTGCAATCAGTGATAACTGACAGTTTTAAGAAGTGGGAGGGGATTGTTCTGCTGCACATCCAGGGACCCTCTGCGACACTATCTGACGACTCTGATGTTTTCCCTGGGTTTTATATGCTGAGCACAGAGCACAGTGTGGGTGGGTTTGCTGTGTCTGATAATGGATTATTTGACAAAAGGCCAATGTTAGCTGTGTGCTGACTCCAATTGTGGTAAAGAAAGCATTAGGACTTTTCCAGTCCCACACACGTTGCATTCACAGATAGCATGTAGCAGCAAATATGTCGCACCATTTAAAAGCTATTAACTGGGTTGGGAAAAGGGGCCAGGAAGAAGAGGGATCGTGATTCTTCGATTAAGGCAATCACCCCTAGAATACAGATTCCAAGAGAAAGTGATTCCAGGAGAAGCTGAAGAGGATACCAAGTTTCAGTGCACTGAGGGAAAAAAGGACAAAGCCAATCATAAACCCAAATCCTGAGGGAGATTTTGAATTGTTAGGGGAGGTGCTCTCTGGTTTGTTTGGGTTTTCCTTGGATGTTGCACATCCTAGAAATGCAGAGTGGTTCAAAGCTCAACCCAGAGAGATAGTTTGAATTTGTCTCTCTCTTTATTTCTGTGCTGGTTACTAGAGCTGGACAGAAAAACAAAACAGAGTTTGCCCTGATTTCTGTGTGCTTCAGTATTTGTCCATTTCAGCCTTATTTCTCTCATCTATTTTCTAATGAAGGTTGAAATCTGGGGAGGCACAGAGCCCCCTTGGCTCCCATTGACTTCATTGGAACCTCATGGGCATTCACCCTCACCTCAGCTATGTTCTCCTGTTTCCAGATCTTCAGAGAAAGACCATGGTTTCTGTTACTTTATTGTCAAGAACCTTTAGCGTCACAACCACCATAAACAGAAATCATCCCAACTGCTGTCCACCTTCTCTCACAACACTTTGGCTCTGTACCATATGTCTCATGAGTAGCACGGTGAAAAAATTAGACATGATGTCTACAAGGTCCAGAGAGCAGAGTTGGGCATTGGCTTTACCTTGCAAATCCCCAGCAGACAAAAGTAGTACTAGCCAGGTGAACATACAAGCAGACCAAGACCAGTGGGACACACAAACAACCCCTAAAGGAATGGAAGGGTCCTTCAAGATATTCTCCAAATATTTCCAAACCGTTGCTTAGAAGCAACAGAGCCTCAAGGCTTTAGACCATGCTACAAAGCAAAGGAGAGGGAATCAGGCCTATCACCTGCTGCTTTCTCATGTTATTCAGCAAACAATCCTTTATGTTGTTCTGGGAATCCTCTTCCAAATGGGGGCTAGAAGGGGTTCACATTTCCGAGGGTGGGTACTGTGATCCCCAGTATGCAGGTATCTGTCATTTCCTCATTACAGATTTTACAAAAACGTTCAAAAAGATCTAAGCAGAGTACTCTCTTCCTCCTTTTGTTTGCTCCTACTCTAATTATCTTTGTTTCATAATTGTCCTCACTGACAGAACAAAAAAAGGTTGATAACTGCCAGTCCCACATTGAGCCCTAAAGAAGCTAGGAGAGAGCAGACTTACATCCAGCTACAACAGCATCTACAAATCTTTGTAGTGATAGCAGAATATTTGGCTATGTGGCATGGATATTATTTACTCCTTTCAAACAAACAAACAAACAGCTCTTTCCACTTGATTGCCATATTGCTGTGCCTCCTCCTCCTGAAAACACAGATGTTCTTACCCCATCAGTAAATGGAAAAGGGGAAACAAGACATAACTATCTATAATAAAATCAGAAACAATCAGATTTCCAAGACCAAGCTATAAGCCATATTTCCTCTTGCTGTGACTGTGGAAATTTGGGCTTGATAGTTCCATGCACATAGTGTCAATTATTCCAAGTATCTAAGATAAAGGCTGCAACTTTATTGAGGTTTTTCTTTTCTACAGCTCTTCAAAAAGGTCAAGATTATTCCGTATTATATCCCCTGCCAAAAAGCAGTGTAATTAAAACAGATGGACAGATTTTAATTTGTAGCAGGCTTCTATTCACAATGGATGTCTGTTTAGGGTACTTGTTTAAAATCTGGTAATGTTAAATTTGTAACAACAACAAAAAAATAATGGAGTTCTGTGTTTTCATATAATTAATTTATAGCAAATGTTTAAATAGAGATTCTGTTCTTAGTATATCCAACTACAGTGTATATATCAAAACCAGAGACCAAATTTTCACATTACGGCCTTAAAAGCAAATACCAAGGATGTGGCTGTATGGGAACATTGAAAATACTTCATTAAAGGAAACGCTGTAGAAATAAAAGTGGCATTGGCTTCCTGTAGGTTTGATGGTGGCATGCCAAATTGCCATATGGGAGACATTGGTTTGGGAGTAAGTATCATCCCTGCCTTCCAGGCTGCAATTTGGAAACAACATGGCGTTGGGGTGGAGGTACAGAGGAGGCAAGTCTGACCCTACTTAAGCCCCTGGCAAAACTCTCATTGACTCTTGAGCATGCTGAAGAGCCCCCACAGAGAAGCTGTATTTAAACGTCAATGCAGGGGGCTGTGGCTGCATATACAGTGACTCCTCCTGGCACTGCCTTGGACAGTTGTGTGTGCACACGTGCATGTCCCCGCAGTGCAAACCTGGAAATGCGCAGTGCAGTTAAACAAGCATCCAAAGGACTTCTACTCTTTCAAATGTAGCCCCCACAGATGCTACTGGGAAACAGTTCTGGCAAAGCGCTCCAGAAGAGCAAAGTGTATCAACTGATAAAACTCGCAGCGATACCTTATATCCGAGTGTGTCAAGTTCAGCTGACCAACATGAAGCAGTCTCTCACAAGACAGCGGGTGGTCTCGCATGAGTGGGTTTCCTGTGTGGATGAATAGACCTTGTCTGCAGACAGGTACTGAGCTACTTGTCATCTCCATGTCCATCATGTTCTTCTTCTCAGAGATCAAATTACAATGATTGTAGCCACCGTTCACTGTCAAAAAAAAAAAAAAAATTACAAGCTATTGACTAAGAACCCTCTATGCTCATTACTTTGTATGCTCATTTGCACATTTTGTATGCTTATTTTGGACCTCCTTGTAAAACTCTTGTAGATGACACGGCAGTGGAAATTAAAGGTTTCACAAGGAAGCAACAATTAATTCCAAAGGAATTTGGATCTGTGAATTATGGTTGTTTATTTATCTTAAGTTTGTGGCTATTTTACACTGCATAATCTTACTCAAAAAAAAAATTTAGCCTGATAGCTTGCCTCCCTTCTATGTATCTTTATGGTAGAGTCTTGCCTGTGTTAAGATACTGCAGAGGGCTGTTTCAGAGTCCTTTTATTCTCAGAGAGAAGAGGCTCTGAAAACAGTGACGTAAGTCAAGTTTTTTCTTTGCAGACAATTATCTCTGTGGTTATGACTTTAGATGGGCATGTTTCTACTTTACTGTCAGGTCAACAGTGTGAAAAAAGGAAACTAATTTTGTTTTAATGTATACATTTAACTGTATTTTCCAAGTAAGCTATTATTATAAATGCTAATAATAATATATTCTGCTCTGGTGAATATTACATTTTATCAGACTTGGAAAAACAGACTGGAGCTGTAGCAATATTCTTCAGAAATATATATAACCACAAATGATAACCTAGCTAAAAAGAAAGAACAAAGGGGGAATTGAGAATTTAGATTGCATGGGTCAAGTGCTAGCAACTCCATTTAATTTAAAGCATATTTTTACCTCTAGTCAACTAATCAAATACTCACAGATAAGCATGTATGAAAGTATTTGTAAGATATTTAGCTTTCAGAGGCCATCTAAAAAAGTCCCAATAGCCATTTACCATCATTTTCACTATTGTATATGAATCATGCTTTTAAAATACTAGATCTCCCTTTGATCTTTTTTTTTTCCAGGGATACCAAACATAATGGTGTCAGATACTAATGGCAGGCATATTTCTGTAGTTTTCATACAGAGTCCAGAAAGTAACTCCTTCACCCTGGTAGCCGGTGCTCATGGTGATGGGTGCTATAGAGCTAGACTGCACTGTGGTTAGTCATTCTCCATGGAGGCACCGAGTGTTGCACACTGAGGGAGAAAATGAATTCTGCAGTCAAAGTGACAAAAAATATAAAGCCAGTGCTCAGTTTCATGCAAATCACCAATTCTCACAAGTATCAAGGTTTGTCCTTTACTAAGGTGTTACAAGGCTCAATTCATCTCACCATAGTTTTGCTGTCTATGAGTTTTACCCAGACAATGTCTATGTTGTTCAGCTGTCTCAAAATCAGTGGCTAAGACGGGCTCATGCAACTTCAGGACATGCTTTCCTCTGTCCTTTGACTACAGAAGGCACTTAAGCAATTTAAACTGAGTACCTGACTTTTAGACATCTGCAGTTGAGCAAAACGAACCCCTCTGAGTAGCGACAGGACTTACAAACATCCTCATCACAAATAACCTACTTTAGGCTGCTCTCAGGTCTGGTCCTTCTTCTACTGAAACCCTCATTGGAGCTGCCATTGACAGCACAACTTCTACAATTTCAACACTATAACTTGTGTGGTATTATCCAGAGCAGGTATATATTGATAGAGAATCACAGAATGGCTTGGAACTAGTCTTTCTCCATCTTTCTTATAAGCCCCTTTACACATTGAAAGGCTACTATAAGGTCTCCTTGGAGCCTTCTCTTCTCCAGCCTGAACAACCCCAATGCTCTCCGCCTTTCCTCATCAGAGAGGTGTTCCAGTCCTCTGATCATTTTTGTGGCCCTCCTCTAGACCCTAACACGTCCATGTCATTCTTTTACTGGGGGCCCCAGAGCTGGATGCAGTATGCCAGGTGGGGTGTCACAAGAGCAGAGGGGGAGAACCACCCTGACCTGCTGGTCATACTTCTTTTGATGCAGCCCAGGATACTGTTGGCTTTCTGGGCTGCAAGTGCACATTACAAGCCTATATCCAATTTTTCATCCACCAGTATCCCCAAGTCATTCTCTGGAGGGCTGCTCTCAATCAATTCATCACTCAGTCTGTACTGAGTTTTACACCTGTATTACATAGGTATTACACTTATATTTACAGGTACAATATTACATAATTAAACAGATATCACAGTCTCTACTTGATGATATTTTCAGGATATAAAGGTAAGTAAAATTGTACTCGTGAAGTTTTACAATCACTGCAGTTTTGTTACATCATTTATGAAGTTCCTATCAGAGATTGTGCTCATTTTAGTCAGTTACTGCTTCAGCACAGCCCCTCAGAACAAAGGTACTCTTAACATACATGAACCCCCCATTTTCTCTTATGGACAGTTGCTATCCCTATAAGCTAACGAAAGGGAAGCACGAGAGCCCAAGCTGCTGTGGTCCTCTATAATTACAGTCAAAGAATGCTTTGAAAGCAATGAGAATCACATTCAGGTTTTTTTGTGAGTATAAATGAGAAGAAACAGGTGACTGGGGAAGGCAGAAAAAGTCTCTGGTAACTGGAGAAATTGTGAAAAGGATCACAGCACAAAAGTCCATTCTCTTCCACTGGCTGGGCTCCACAGCCTCCCCATCATGCTCCACGGCACCATTGTAATAGGGAAGACCATGGCAGATGAAGATGTAGTCCAGGCAAGCATCCAGACCCATAGAAAAGAGTGGGTACATATGACACCCAAATTACAAGTCTCACGAGACATTATTGTGACATTTCCAGAATAGAATTCCCTGTTTCCAGTGAAAAGTTTCCAGTGTTTGGCTGATACATTACATTTCTTGGCCATTTATTTATTTGAGTTTTCTTTTTTTTAAGAAGTCAGAATCTTTAAAATTGGAAAAAGCAATACCAGGTTTTTCCTACCCAGCTCTGTCACAATACCAAGGCATGTGATAAGTCTCAGAAAGTGTACGCCAGCATTATTTTATATAAACAAAAAGCCCTGGTAAGATTTTTAGGAATGATGCATGAGATTTTAAAGAGAAACCAGTTTGTATTTAAACTATGCAAAATGGGCCGTTAGCCTTCTTCATGGTAATTAATACATATGTTCTAGCTATTTCAGATTTGTATTCCGAGTTCACTGAATTCACTGGTACTCGCTGATTGTTCTGAATGACCCTGAAGAGACTAAGAAGCTGTACAGAAATGTAGCATTTTTGGCCTACGCAGGGCTATTAGTTGTATTTGATAGTTTTGGAATTAGGCATTTAAGAAGACCACTTTGGATGCCTTTCAGCTTATAGTGGGTGTTTGTGACTGACCATTAGCCCTGCCCTGCTTCTCGAGTCCACAGCTCCATCAGGCTTTATTCCATTCCTGTTTTGGCTTTATCCCATCATAATTTAACTCATTTCAGGGTTTAGCAAGACTGTATAATCAGACTTGTGGTTGTTAATTTGCATACATGAATCACATTTAGAGGGTATCTAAATACACCGTTGAACACTGTTGAAATAAGTTCTATGCACTTTTAAAGGCCACACCACCAAGAGAAGTTGGCAAATCAACCACACCTACAATACCCAGTTCACGGTTCCTCACTCTTCCGTCAGCAATGTTCCCTGGACTATATTCAAGATATATCTTCCCTCCAAAATACTACGGATTCTTTTAAAATGCTTAACATTTATACTAGACCCATAACAGAAACACCTTCTTTCTTTCACTCCCCAAATTATACAAGTCTGAAATTCATTAGGGCTTTCTAAATATGCATTTTATCAATTTTATCACATTATCAAAACACAGAAACTTGAAGCTTTCACCAAAGTTCAGCAATACCAACTGTAGCACACACTGATACCTATTTGTGTGAAGATGGAGATTTCCTAGAATAACATGAACGTTATCCCTGTTCTGTCAAAAATGATTATCTTCTCTTGTAGCTGTCAAGTCAGAAAATATGTTTTCCCCCTGCAAAGGAACAGAACACTTATGCTAAATCCATTAAATTACGTGTGTTTCAGCCAATCCACTGTACATTTGCCTTCACGAAGTACCTTACAGACTTAAGAAGAGCTAATAATTTCTTGCACAACAGTGTCTTGAGTGAAGTTGCACTTCCCCTCTGAGACATGCCCACCACGTGGGAGTTGGAACAATGATGAACAAGCAACTGCATCAGTGGCTCACTTTTTTTTCCTCTGCAGCAACTAAAACAAGAACTGAGAGGTTATCTCTGAACACAGACAACCAGAGTCTACATTCAACTGTTCAAGCACATGTGAAAGCAAATTCAGTGCCTCCGAAAAAAAAAGGGAAAAATCTGGTTTACACCAGTGTAACTCAGAACAGAATCTGGCCCTTTGACAACTGGCTGTTTTATGCAATATTAATCTCACTGGCTGGCATACACAAGATTTAAGCATTTTCCATGTCTGGAACTAGATCTCCTCTTTCTCTGGTATCGAGGGGCCTTTAACCTACATACTGTAACTTACCAATAACAGATGAAAAGAGAACGTAGTCCCTGCCTTATACGAGAGGGTTTACCCTGCTTTCAGTAGAACCATAGCTATTTCATAAATCCATATAAAAACCTAATCCTAATTTACAGAGAGTAAATCTAATAAAAATAGAATGGTTTCCAGAAGGATCTTATGGAAGTGGAATCCATCAAGGTAACTTTTGTCTTTTTCTGTCCTGCAGTTTTGATTTATATCTTTACATTTAAATGCTTGTGAAGGGAACAGAAGAGGCTGACACAGTAGTGTGCAAAGGCTGCAATCGGGCAATCCCTTCCATATGAGTAATCAGTTCAATTTTGGATATTTTGCTTCTTTCATTCTGGGGTAACTGACTTTGGGGGACTTCTTTCTTGATTTATACCAGATTAAGTCATGTGAGAACTGGTCCCATTGATTGTGATGCAGCTACACTCCTCAGGAAGGATCGCTCATAACTGGTCAGGATCTGCTGAGTCAGATCCTAGAGGAAAACAGAGCACCTCCTCACACAAAGGCAAACCTGTCTGTGCAACAATGAGATCAGCATTTCAAACAACCCTACTGAAGGGCAAGAGCTCTCTTTCTTCCCTGGGGAACATCTTGTTTACTATTCATGAAGGCTTCACTCTTACTGATAAAATTAGCTATTAAGGCTAAGAAGATAAGAGCAAGAACTTACCAAAAGGCTAATTACTCAACAATAAACATATGTTGTAGTGCTTTGGAGTTTACCTAATTAAGGCCAATGAACAAATAACTGAAACGACGTATAATTGAAATGACTCACATTCAAAATAGAGATAGATTTGAAATACTTGCCTAACATACTTAGATATCCCCAGAGCATTGTGGGTTTTGCGGCGAAGACCAAACTAGGTCATTTGCTTTTTTTTCTTACTGCTTCATTCTCTTTAATTACTTCTTTTTAAAAAAAAAAAAAATTGCCATTATTGGTTTTGTTTGGAGGCAATGTCCAAAATTTACCACGACAACACTAAGAAATGGAATGCTGTTACTGGCAGCTCAATGAGTCACGTGAGACAAGTGAAAGACCAAACAGTACCAGATTTTCTTAAACAAGTGAAAATCATCTGCACTGGAAGAGACCATCAAAGCCCTCCACTGAGAGAAAATTATTAACTCAAAAGGTGCCAAGGCAGCAAAGCCATGCATTGTAGGGAAGGTACTGCACCCATACCCAGCAACCCATTCCACATAACTAGCACCGAATAATCTCCACTACTATATGGCTGGAGTGACTGCCACCACTCCTGTACGGTCAGTAACTTAAGAGGATCAAGAGAGATGCACAGCACTATGCTGCCTGCTTGAAGGCTCTAATGAATAAATCGAATGCTTCAAAACACAGAATCTTCAAAATTACTCATGAACATGCAGCATTTTCGACATTTGCAACAATAACAACAAAATCAACACTCTCCCGAAGTTTTTTATGCCTGTTATGCTATTCTCTATTGTGAATAGGAGGGTTTGTCTTAATCCTATGCCACCAAACCTGAGGGACAGAAAAGCAGCGTAAAGGCCAAAAGCCAGATACCATAGTTGTTCTTACACTTCCTACAAGGCAAGTCTGACCGTGTGATTGTGGACACAGTATCCTATGCCTTGTGAAAAAGTATGATTTCTCCTTTAGTTTCAGTGAACCACTATTAAAAGGGCTATGAGTTTGGGTCTAAATGTTTCTATTATGGACACAGCTTAAGAGAAGGAAAAACACTTTAGAAGCAGGCTGGTGTGATTAGCCACATATTACATTACAGCTTTAAGCAGACCTTACCCAAATGTAATATTGTTATTTTCATTTAGATCTTCAAGCTCATAACAAGATATCCTAAACATGGACTTCCAGATCTTGGTCTGCAGACCCAAATGAAGGAATGTTGAGATCTTTTATTGACATCTTTGCAGTCATTTGCACCATCTGGTACACAACAAACCTCTAGGCATCTGGCCTTCTCACCATTTGAAAGAGTAAAGTTCTGCACATTAAAGAGACCTTTGCAATAATTTCTAATTCAGTACAAGACTTCAAATAACATTTGGCTATGAAAGATTACCTTTCTTAAATCACACAAACATGATGTGGCCCCAGATTTTCTGACCATGACTCTCTATGTAGGTAAATGCATTCTTTCACAAAGCTTTGAAAACTCTTTTTATTACAAGCTAAGTTTTACCCTGTGTATTTTTGGAAGTTCCCTCTGTGTTTTGATTTCATCTCTGTGTGATACCAATACTGTGAACCACTAAGCTTCTTCCCTGGCGTAGAAGAAGGCACAAAACCCATTAGAGCTGAATAGCCCCAGAGCAGTGCATTAAGGTGCAAATTCCTTCCTTGCTCCATGAATTATCTGAGTCTTCCATGCTGCACAGGTAGCAAATGCAGGATCTGAATATGGTGCTGAGAAAACAACTACACAGATAGTGACTATCAAACAAAATCAATGTTACACAGAAAAGTTACTAAAAATGTTCAAATACAGTTGTGCAGTTCTTTAAGCCTATTGGGCAGCCCACAGGGTCAAGTATATTGACCTTCAATGCAATCATTTGCCACGCACCGCTCCTTTGGTTCATTTAGACTGGCAAAAGCATCAAGACAAGAGATCCCTGAGTCTCTTTTGTTGCTGTTTGTCCTTACCTAAGGACAAATGGTTAACAATAACAGCACTGAATTTTCACTGCTACATTCAACAGTTCATATCTCAAAGGTGAACAAAGCAGCTCACACCATGTTCCAGGTTCAGCCTAGATCTCTGTATCAGTTACAATCTGTTCACATTTTAAGGCCTCTTTCACACAGCTGGTAGAGACTTGGCTTTGTTTTTTTATAATGCCTGTACACTATCTTAATAAAAACACAGCAAGTGAGAGCCAAAAGCTTCTTTATTACAGAGCAGACCACACTGCCTAGTGAGAGTCAACAGAAGACCCAAATTGTCCTACATTTGTGTATCAAAACAGAGGTGGCAGATCTTCTGCCTACTTGAAAATAGATACAGGTGATACGAATATATATAAGATTAGAGTTAAAACCAACAGCATTCAATAAGATTAGAACAACAAAGAAAGATCTCTTTCCTCCAAGTTTTTTTGAACCATCCTATAAAACATTATACTTTCTTTATATACTTACTTTACTTTCACATTGATGTACAAAAGAAGACAGAAGGGCTAAGAAAACTCTTGTAAACTAAAACAACCCAGCCAGTGAAATAAATTGTGGAGTATCAATCTTAAAAACTTGTGAAAGATAAATACAACCCATGTGTGTCTTTCTAGTAAATTCTGGACCCTAATTGTTGGCTACATCTATATTTGTTATTTCATGTTCAATTTATTTTTAAAACAAGTTATTTGGATTGTATTTTATTTCTGTTCTGTGGAATTTCTTTTTGCAGACTACACACTGTATTTTAAAAGAGGGAACAAGTAGGGTGGTCATTACCGAAGAAAGAACTGTGGTTAATTTTATATGTCTAACTTAAAAAAATTTGAAAACATTTCAGTAGTTTAGAGATCTGTAACCTTTTCACCTTCAAGCATGTGGACAAATATGGCTCCCATATTTGACTTTTTAATGATATTTTAAAGGTAATCTTGGAGTCCAACACACAGGCAAAGAACGCAGTAACAATACACTACATCTTTCACTGCTAAAATAGTTTGCAATGTTATGTCGTCTAGACTTCCAGCAGAGACCTTCACAACAAAGTTAGCGAGTATGGCTGAGATTCAGGAAAACACATGCCATGTGCTTAGGTTCCAGTGAGTTCACAGCCTTAGTTGATGTTCTGAGTTGGGATCTAGATGTGTAAGAATATAACCATTTTAGGCAACAGTGAATAGATTGTCAAAGAAATAAAATAACTGTCTACTATCACAAGGAGTTTTTCACTACACTCAAGTCTGGCACTCAACATTCTTGGCTTCCCATTTGTATCTCAGACCTCTAAATTATACCCCCAGACAGAGCTGAGAGCAGACCAAAAATGACCATTACCCTCTTTTGTGGCAATCAGGACAAAACCTTTTGCAGTCTGATGAAACACAGGTCTTGTCATTACATTCATCGTTACAGAGTCTCCTCAGCTTGGAATCACCTTTTGCCTGTTGCTGGGCAATCTGAAAAATATTGTTCTCAGCACATCTGGCCTTTTTTGTGGTCAGTTATCCTTCCTCACAGCTTGGATTTTAGTTAAGGGGGAAAAGACATTAAAATAAATGTTTTAGGAAAATATTAAGCTCAACAAACATTATTTTAATTAAAAGGAAATCCTAAACCCCTCCTAATGGGCACTTGGAGAATATAAGCTCAATGTAATGAAATTTGATGTATTTCTTTTTCTTTTTTTTTAAGAAGACCATGTTTGTAATAGGTTTAATTCTCAGTATTTCTGACAGGTAGGATATATAATTATGATCCTCCTTGCCCTGCCAAACACAGGAGAACAGGGATCCCTCTGCCACCTTATGAGTAAACATGTTCAAAGGAGACACAAATACAGCCATTAGCCCCATTCTCCTTTTCCACTTCTCCACTCATCTCCATTTCCCTCTCATTTCTAAGTTCAGTTTGAAACCCTCTCTTCCACTGTCATCTTTAACCCTCTCTAACCTGTGCCTCACCTTCCACTACACGTGCCAAGGTGTCATAGATGCAAGACTGCTACCGTGCTGTACAACGCTGGCCCTACCAGTTCCATTGTACTATTTAGATGCACAAGTTTTAACCCTATCTGAAGCTGGTCACAATATCTGGATACCAGACAATTGTATTTTTCAATGTGAGCAACACACACAACACACAGAAGCTGCTGTCAGTCTATCTGGTTTAAACTCCCTGCTCTCACACATATATTGATCAACAACTTGTGCTCCCAGAAACCAGCTGAAGCAGGACGAATCAATCCACACCCCCTGAAAAAATGCCATTGTGCCAATTGGTGTAAGGTATATGACAACTCTACACCATTTGGGGCTATGTACACACTCACCTGCCCCTGTCCCCTTTGGTTTGTCTTTTTTGTTGCTTTAAATAGACACCACCTGCCAGGGTTTTCACAGCAGCCTGTACAGGGCCTGTAGGTTAAAAGAACTCCAGAGTAACTCTTTCAAGACAGAAGTTTGCACATTTTGTGATGAGGGTCCTTGAACTGCTCCTATTGTAAACATGTTTTCCCCATTGATCATATGATTCCATTGAGAAGACAAGATCTTGCCATACATGCACAGTTTGAGAAAATCTACTCCTATGCACAGTTTGAGAAAACTCTCTTCCTTTTGGTTTTTCCTCTAAGTCACTTAATTCACTAACAGCCAGAGTACGCCTGCTATGAACGTGCATGTGGGTTATTACATTCCCATTTACTTATTAAACCCTGAACTTTTAAACTCCCAGATCTCTACTCCCTTATATTTTACTTAGTCCATTTAGTTGCTCTTTTCCATGGAAGCTCTAGCAGACCCTGTAAAGACTCCACAGAGGTATATGCTCTCCCAAACAACTGAAACACAAGGATGTACAGGGGAATGAAAACTGGGGTTTTGCCATATGGCACGTTGCATGTGTCTTGTGTAAACATATGTCTCTATGTCCCAGGAAGGAATTTTGTCTGCCTGGCTCAACAGAACACGATATATATTAAAAAGGAAAAAAACCACCACCCATATTTACAATGGAGGAGAAGGTCTGGTGGGATGCAGATGCACATCATCTAGTCTTAAGCACCTAATTCTGATGCATATATTTGGTATCCAGTCTACTCATAGTCAAAGGAAGCAGAAAATGACTCATAATAGGAATCAAAACGCACTGGGAGTCTAGAAAGAACTTTCCATGTTACTATGTGATGGGAATGCTGCTACATTTAAAGGAAAGACAGCAGAGAGGAGATAGTCAACCAGCACTGCACATCAGCTTCCAGCTATGGGTTGTTTTCCATTTGCTGGCCCTCCAAAAAGTGCAAATTAAGCTCCTTTCCTATGAGAGGCTTCATGAGTCTCTCCTCTCTACTGGTATCTTCACTCCAAGCTTACTTGTTATAGGAGCTTCTTCCAGACATTTTTTCCATTTTCTTTATGTATCAGAATGATGAAAAACTCCAGTGAAAAGGCATTTGATTGCAAAAGACTACACATTCCCCTAACGGAACTTGCATTGGTTTCTCCATTCTCTTATCAAAAAGGAGACATTTTCTCATACACAACCTCCATCTAGACTCGCTGCAGATCTCTCACACTTTCTAAGTAACCTACATCCCCAACCAACCCCTCCGTGCTCTTGTGTAAAATATTTTTTTACAATGAAAACTCAAATTGATACTACAAACAGGCAACCATTTCACCTACACAGTCTCCTTGATCATTTAACACTTGATGCCTAATACAGTAATGGCTTCTTAGCAGCTTAGAATTAACACTGCCAGAAAGAAAATTGAAGACAAACAAACAGATTCCCCAACATATGCTGAAAAGAGCAACAGCCTACCCCTGCTACTTTTCATTTGCTGTTTTCACTGTTTGACATTTCTTTCTGCCAGGATTTTGGCATTATTTCAAGGATTGATTTGAAATATACTTAACACCAAGTGATTTGTAATGTCGTTTTCTATTTTACCAGAACTATGCTTGGGACTAATTCTATTTAAGTAGAATTTACCCTTCTGCACTCACTGCCAGTGAACAGTCCTCTTGCAGGCTCTCCACAACAGAGTGCACTTCATAAGTCTGAAAAGAGCAGTTACCTATAACCACAGTCTTAGTATTGTAGATATATGCAGTGCCTGTTAAATGTGCACCTTAATACTATCACCAGTAAGAAAAGCCTACTGAAGGACAGTGTCAAACATATGAGTTATTGGTGCAATAAATACCTATATGCCATGCAACACTGTAAGAAGAAAAACTCACCTCTATGACTTAAATATAATTAGTTCAGGTGTCTGTCCAAAATGGGGCAGCTTCAGACAACACCTGGGAAATCTGAACATCTTGACTGTATCAGTCTCTTCAGAAAGTCAGATTCTGATGATAACCATGCCACCCTCACCACTACGGGTTTTGCCGTGTTGTTTTTTTTTAACAGCCTGTGGGACAGGGTAACAGTAAGGCTATGGTGGAAGCTGTGTGAAGAGGTAAAGGCACAGGGAAGAAGAAAAAACAGAGATAGGATTATGCAGAAAGATTAAAGGGTACAAGGGCTGCTACAGAAAAGGAAAATGTTCTCACTGAATGGTGCTGACTTACATGAACACTGAATAAACAACAATTAGAAGTTTAGCTTCTGCTAAAAGCCCTCCGTGAATCTTCCAGTGATGACAGTGGGCAGTCGCTATGGATTAGGAGGTACACGGAGTACTCTCTACTTCTATTTAGCATCACTGCCTTCTACATCCTTCTGTAAACTGGGCCTGCACTTTCCAAACAATTCACGAGAACAAGGTGTCTCAGGGATTACAGGAAGCTGGATATTCCAGTGAAGACACAGATACGTAAGCGGCATTGTAATCATGAGAAGCCCTTTACTCTGATACACAGGTTATGCAATCACAGAATACAGGGCTGAGAGAGTCTTCAGAGGTGATTTACTCTATCCTGTCTCCCTACAGCATAATTCAGTCTCACAAACTTAAGGGGGTGTTTGGCCAATCTGTCCTTTACAGCATTCAGCAATTTCCCAGCATTCCCAGAAACCTATTCAGTTGTTTCACTTAGAAATTTTTTCTTAATGTCTAACATAAAGGCCCCTCAGCAAAATTTAGTCAGTTACACATTGTCCTGTCCAAACTGGACATGGAGAAGAGTCCATTATCTTGCCCTCCACAGCAACTCTATGTCTTTTAAGGCTGTCTCCACTCAGTCTTCTCTTGACAGTGTTACACAGCTCTCATTATTTCAGTTTTTTCTTATAAATCATGTTTTCCAGAGCTCTGATCTCTTCCCCCTGTCTCTCTTCTGAACTCTCCCCAGGAGACTTTTTTCTGTCCTTTATGTTACTTTTTTTTTTTCCTCCACATTTTACACCAACAGATCCTTTTCTTTACAGATGGTAGCAGGTACATGCTTCCTTCACTGTGAGCCAGCAAGGAAGCAGCACAATGGCAGTCAGACCCAGCAGCTAAATCTCATCTGGATTATTTTATCTTTTTTCTTGGACACAAAGTAACAAGGTTAATGACCCTTTGGTATGACTCAGTTTTCCTATTGGTTCTTACATTAAACTGTCCTCTGAAAAATACCTAGAAATCTCAGTACAGAGTTTACCAAATGCATCCATGCAGAGGTAAAAGTTGCCTCCACCAACGTCCAATCCCTTCATAATACAACTTAGCAGCACAAAACACTAAACAAAAACTCTCAGGAAAGTGCACATACTTGCACACTGTCCAGATTCCAGTGCTTTGGCATTCCAAAAACTCTAATTAGGGCTGACTCTTCAGATTTACAGCACTTCTGCTGCTGACCATCCCTGCCATCAAGAATACATATAGGGCATGAAATCATTCTAACACACTGAACTAACTGATCCTGTGAAACTGGGAGTAATTCATTAATCATATTGTCTCCATGTCCAGTTCTGTTCTTGTCTGGTTGTCAACCAGGAGTCATTGCCACAGCCAATGAAATAACAGTACTACAAAACTAGAGGGTGCAAGACCAGACTTACGAAGTCTTCTAGAACTGAGTATCTAAAGATGCACACTGTGGGGATGAATTCTAACATCTCCATTTTAACAAAAGCTCCATTAAAGATACAAATACTGCAGCCAGCAACTCAGTAAATCTTGTTGACTAACCAAACTGAGCAGAGTGCCACAGACAGAATGATCACCTTCTACTCAGACTAGATTTGAGGGCCTCAGACTGAGAAAGTCTAGCTTGTAATGGGCAGACATCCTGTTCCTTTCCTCTTTCCCATCATCTTGGCACACTGCCAACCTTGATAACGAGGGATGAGGAGATATATCTGGAATGTACATGTTTATGTTAATTTAGTGTTGGAAAAAAAAAAAAGCCAGGTTAAGAGCTGTGGAGATGAAAATGTTGCCAGAGCACTTAAAGTGTGGTCAAAAGGCGTGCAAGGTTCCCTAAATGTCAGGACCAAAGAGCCAGAAATGTGCCCTAAAAGAACTACTTCTAAGTGGGAAAAGGAGACCCTTATGGTGAAGTGACCAAGTTTATGAATAGCAGGCATAGCACAGGAATAGAGAGCGACTTCCAAAGACCACAGAGTTTACAGGCTGAACCCAGAAAGAATGCCAGTGTGCCTGGTGCATTGTATTTCCTGTGGGATATCTGCATCTAGTTTAACCACACGCTGTTGGATTTAGAGTGTATCTTTTAGAAAGACATCAAATCTCAAAGTGGAATCTTTAAATGATGGAGAATTGCTTCTGTGGCAGTTTGTTCCATGATTCTCAGCATGAATTTTATATAGCTTGAACTTGTTTGACTTCAGTTCCCAGGCACTGGGTCTCATTATGTCTTTGTGTGCTAGATTAAAACATAAAACGTACCTGAAATTCTCCCTCTGTAGATAATTTTAGACTTTGTTCCTACCTTTTCTTTAGTGACTAACTGTCTGCCTTTTTCTTTTTCTCACGGTATATTATATTCTCCAGATCATGAATCATTTGTGTGAATCTTTTAAACACAGCCAGTTTTTCCAAGGAACCTTGTTAAATTGTCAACACTAGAACAGTACAGTACTAGAATCATTAATAACATAAGACAGCAATGTTGTTTTGCTACTTCTGCCTGATATGTGCCTAAACACAGCTCTCAGATTTTTTTTTTTTAATTATTATTATTCTGCTTGTAGCATCAGAATAGGAACCCTTGCTCAGCCAGCAAATTCTTAATGTTTTACCTGAGGCTGCCTTGCGGGGTCCTTTAATGCTCTCAGCGTTTGGGGGAAGGGAGAAGGATAGTTATTCTGGTTTTGTGTGTGCGTGACTTCAGCACAAGTCTCTGCTAAGAAACAGAATAAAGTCACCAAATTATACTACGATGCCTCCAAACTTAATGACCCAGAATGAGTTCTGCTGTCGATGGGCCTAACTCAATAGGCACCACTGAAAACAATGGAGTCCCCCAGTGTGTGACCAAAAAAGAAATAACAACTTTTTAAGGAATGTAGCAACTGCAGAAGCTCAGTAACCACTTATGAAACTGAGGGGGGAAAATCAGCCATCTGAGTTTTTTGTTTACAGGCAAAAAGAGCTCCAGCAATGGAGTCAGTGAGTGTGAGATTTCTGTTGTTTTAAATTAAGCCTTTCTTAGGTTTGCCTTGTTTGGTTTAGCACAAGTTCTACAGGATACATCCAAACCCTATGTCTGGTTTGCAAAAGACAGCAGAGAGGGAATAACTCAAGCCACTTAAAAAATAAAGGAGCTGGAAGCTGAACTTGTGTGTCATCCGAGCCTCACACTAAGCCATGACCTTTTAGAGCCAAAATGATTGCCAACAGAGCAAGTACAGCACACAAAAATTGGTATTTACCTGGCAGAAATCCACATTATCCTGAGCACGCTGACTAAGAAATTAGCTGAGATGAAGGGGGAGGAATGCAACCTCTGGAAGTTCCCAAAAAGAGAAAAACAAGGAATTTTTCCTTCTCATTGTCACAGCCCTTCATTTGCATGGAACCTGGCAGTTTAGCAAGAGGGAAAAGATGAGAGCAGCGCAGCTACAAAATCACTACTTGTGATACAACAGAAGCAGGTATCATGCATTACTTGCACTGCAAATCAGTAGCAGTAGCTTTCCAAAAACCAAAGCAAGGAAAGAAGGGCCTGGCAACAGCAAAGCTGGGCCATCTCAAAGCATGCTGCAGAGATCTCTAAGCTGGCAGGACGTGAGCAAACAAATCCTCACACTGCAGAACAACACCGGGGGAGGGGGAGAGGGTTCCCACTCCCCAGTAAGAAGGCCTGTCTCCAGAGGCCATATTAGCTTGGGTTCAGGGCTAGGCTGGCAAAACTGCTCATAGCCCTATTCAAAGGCAAGCCCAGATGTCAGGTGCTGTGCTGTTGGCATGGGCACTCACTCTGGATAAGCTTAGAAAGCACTAAGCTCTACAGAAGCATCAGTACATGTGCTGCAATGACTAGTCCCACATGAGCAAAAGTGGCTTGCCAAAGCTCAAGTCTATATTCCCTGTATGTCCGTGCATTTTCCTCTTCTCAGTCAGTGTGGAAAAGCAAAGTATCTTGTTTCTGTGTAACTGAATCCCGGCCATGTATATACAGCTAATGACTGGTTGCACCACACATAATGAAGAGTCACGTTTTGCTAACTGCGTAGAAAATAAACAAACTAAAAAAGAAAACAGTTACTGGCTTTGGTAGGAATCTCTCTTGACCTTCCTTCTGGACTCAGACCCTTGATGCTCAGACCGCTATGCATTACAGTCACTGTCAGGCACATGTACTGCCTAGTCCAGTTTTGCTTTCCCTCTAATGCCCATCGATATTTCTTAACCTTCTTTGCTGCAGAACACCTATCCAGCGGAGGCCAGAGCATCAGAATTACTGTGGTCTGCTTAGGATCATCCATGGCATCTTTCCTCACACCCACCTGACTGAGCTGCAGCCATGGTAAAGCAGTATCCCCAGCTTTCCCTTCTGAGATGCTGGTAGCATTTGTCTAAAACACAGAGACATGCCAGGCTGTCAGGGAACCTTCTGCTCTCCTTCCCCTCAGCACAGGAGAGGGGACCATTCTTTGTACATACAGTGAGAACTGTGCAGTTCTACAGCATGCCCTGTTATTTATTTATTAATATTGCCAAAGCACAAAGGATTCTAATGCCATTGCAGTTTATTCTGCACAGGAATGACCAAAAATATTACTTCTGCCTCAGAAAGTTCAGAAGCCTAAGAGACCAACACATACAAGCAGCAGAGCACAAAGGAATGATGAGCCAGTGGCACTCAGCACAGCAGCAGTGGCCTTGGCACAACTGTAGCTGAAGGTTTCTACATCTTTTGTTTGCAGCATGAGCCAAACACAGCATGTCAAACCTCTTGACATGCAGTAGTGACAACTGTGGTGCTGGGCTTAGGTTGTGGTAGTAAAGACCAGCAGTTAATGGCTGGCAGGAGAGAAAGTGGGGAAGGGTGAGACCATGGGAAGAGGCAGGGAGAGAGCTGACGCGCACACACACACACACACACACACACTATGTTCCATCCTTGCACTCCATGCGCAGAGCTAAGGGAACCCCTCGCACTTTCACATCAGTGCTTTCAGTAAAGGAAAACAAGACATCCTGTCATATGGTCACCTGTGTCCTCCTCTGCTCTCCTATAGCCTAAGGCAAGCCCTGTGTCACAGTAATGTCTCCAGAGGTGACATGGTGGCCTGCACACTCCTGTGTGTGTGGGCATTGTGGGTCCTCTCTTCCAGGGAAGCAGTAGCTAATCAGTTGTTTCATTCACAGTTGGACAGGGACATTTTATAAGGAGGAGTGGAGATAGAAGGGAAAAAAAAAGAAAGAAAGAAAAAAGAAAAAGACGGACTTACACTGACAAGTGGCTGGTGGGGATAATGACCCCAGTCAGAGTCCTTGTGTTCTTATAAAAAACTCTTGACAAACCCCAGCATCTGGTAGTTCAGCTGTGGGTTTCCGCTGTTTATTTTTCTATTCCAGCGCTCTCATCCCTATGCACTGCCTGTGCCTGGCTCTGTTAAGCATTCCAAGTGCTACAGAGCATAACTGAAAGAATAAAAACCCCAGGCTCAGCATCAGGCACGTACAGAAAGAAAATGAAACTGCTTAAATCCTTCCTTACAATGATGAGAACACAAGCAATAATCCCCCAATGCCACGCCAGGCAGGTCCGTGGTGAATGCAAGCTAGGAGTGTCAGCCCCCAACAGACATCTCTGAATTGGTGAGTGCACACACGAATACCAGGCTATTTTGTTCTAACTAGTGGGAACCATGACCAGCCCCTGTGACGCACAGGGAGAAGCCATTACTCCAGTGAGCTGTCCAGAGAACAAATCTTGTTCACATCCTCTCAATTTCAAAGAGCTTAGTCCTTTCTCTGTTTCTCTCTTCCCTCTTCACCCCCACACTGGTAATCTCAATTACAAAATCAAACATAACACCACTGCCTCTGATGACTATTCTCTGTCTACCACCACTTAAAAATTCAGTTTCTGACATCACTTCATTAATGCTAAGTCATCAAAGGTTGCTCCATGTGGCTAAAAACCAGCCCACTGCACCTTCAGTCTGCTTCTTCCTTTCACTCTTACTTTGAACAGTCTCTACCACAAGGTCTTCATAACACAGGCTTCATCTCTGACTTGGACCTCACTTCACTTCCAGGCCTTTCTGCAGAATATTCCTAAGGCAACGCCCTTCTGATCTACCCTCACTGCCACCACGTCCATCCAGCTCCCCATCACCCTGTGTTTCTATTGCTAATTTATCCTCTCATGTGATCTTTACTCATTTAGTATTCCCCTACTGATAATCATCCAGACTAGTACAGGAAAAAACTAATACACAGTGACAGTAGGGATGAAAAAATGCAAGATGGGGAAAGGCTGTTCTCCTGATAAAAACAAGCCTATGCAGCTATGATTAAAAAACACAGGGACTACAGGGGCGATATGTGTACTTGGAGAAGATTTCTCTCTTACTACTCTGGCAGAGCTACAACATTGAGGCAGGGTTTACCACGTAGATACCTAGCTCCTTTTTGCTGTACCACCCCTCCGCCTGCAATGCACTCTTTTCCCACTCTGCCAACTCCACTGCTCAGAGTCACGAAAGGAGTGGTGGTCCGTGCCTCAGCAGAGTCTGGAGAGAAGCCCAAAGCTGAAGCTCTGCTCCTTTATGTCCAAAGGAGAGGAGGAAGGGTTTTATCAGCTCCAGAGATGCAGCTCTGCTCCCAGAAGAGGTAGCTTGTACTGTGAGGTGTCACTTCAAAGCCTGAGGGGGCTGTTAATGCCACACGGTCAGGAATGCAGGCTCTCTCTGAAAGCAATTTTTTAAAAAATCTTTTGAGAAATGTCCTATCTTTCAGTTTGGGGAAACCATGTTCTGCACCTAATTAGCAGGCCACTGGAGCTGTTAACTGTAATTGGTAATAATCACAGGAAAATTTTTTCCAGGGACAATTCATTTTCTGTAATTATTACTCTGCTCTTACAAAAGTTACCTAAATGCTGTGCTCACAGCTACAAGAAGAACATTCCCAATGCCAACTCTCAAATTGTTTTCACTTTTAGAGATGCATAATATTGAAAGCAGATGTACCAAATTGAAGCGCTTTTTTGCAGCATACTGTAAAAGTTTTTTAAATGTGACTCTGGTACAATGCATGTCAAACCATTGAATTCAAGGTAAAAAGTGCTGCCAAAAACAGAAGACAAATGAAGTTTAAAATCAGTTTTGACAGATTAAATGGAGACACTTTGAAGCCATAAATCAGAAGGCTAGTCTCTAGGAAGTTAATAATGAAAAGTATCTTTTCTCTGTATTTGTTATCCCAAAGATATACAGAAAAACAAGCCAACATCAAAAGCAAATTTGTACCTCAGCATCTAAAATACTTCACCCAAGCGGCAGTGAAAGTATGAGCAAGTTCATCTCCCAATATTTGCTTGTTCTGAAGACAGATGAAAGACTAATATTTGCATGTAAGACACACAACTTCCCCGTGTTCGGAATTATTGTCTAAAGTAAACATTTAAGCCTAGTGCATTTTCAATGTGTGCAACTCCAATTCACACACCAGTGGATATGTGGATTATTTTTTTTAACATTCGTTATGAGCAAGTCAGTGTCTGTTTCAAATCGGGTTTTGTTGGTGAAATCATGTTCCACAAGAGAAAGGACATGAGAAAACAAATTTTGGTTGTAAGATCTTACTCTACCTTCTGTGCAAACTGGTTGGTTATACTGGGTTAATTTCTTCACATGTAAAATGATGCCTGCAAATAAAATCAAACCAAAACAAAGAAGGCAGAGCAAAATGTTTTCCAAGCTGTGCAACAGAGTGCTTACAGTGTTTATACAAATAGTAAAGTCTGGCTAAAACAAGCATCTGACAGCTCTGTGCTGCTTTCAGACACATGACTCCTATTTGACATTTATTCCATGTAGGCAGAACTGGGTGCCCAGGCAGAGTCCCAATGAAATCCCTGGGGCAATGCATGAATGCAAAGTTTTGCTTGCACACATGCCATTGCTAGATTAGATCTTGTGTGTTGTGCACTCCATTCCATGCTCACTCAACACGCTCCCACTGAAGCTGGACAAATCTAGATATAAACTGTCCTGGAGGAATTAGTTACTACAGAATACATAATAAACAAAGGCCTAAGAAATTTGTGTACTAAAAACATAACTTTCACCTCCTGGCTTTTTAAGTATTACAAATTATATTCCACAATCTGCCCGCATGCATTCTGCTTGGACATCAATGAACTCCCTAAAGAGAACAAGGTCTAGCCAAAACACAGCACCTGACAGTAAACTCAGCAAGGATTAAATTAGGAAGTTTCTGCAGGTTGCAGGAGAAACAGCTGTCACAACAGCCTCCTAAATTGTCAAATAAGGACGAAGAAGACTGGATTTGCACATACATCTGTAAACACGTAAGTGCCAATACAAACATTAGCATTTGGGAATGCTGCATGGATTCAGGACACTCTGTAGAGATTAATACCATTATAATCATCTAGACATACAGGGAAATAAAATTCTCTTCTAATAAGGTTGATACTCATTCATTAAAATGGTTCTGCCATTTCTCACAAATCACTACTCCTAATTCTAGTTCATCTGTGAAACAAAATCAGGAATAATCATTAAATCTCATCAGACTGTCCTTGAAATCACAAGTTTTAATTAAAACAGGCAACTTTTTTTCAGCTGCTTAAGATCGCAGCGCTCTTCTTAAGTGATCTCATACGTTAGTTGCTCTTACTTTATTTTTATAAACATGATCACATACTGATTTTATAAAAGTGTATGTATGCAGCAGCCTGACTTCACCACCGCACAGCTGAAAGAACGGCCAGAACACAACAAGATGGGCAGTTCTCACAGGACTGCAGGGCAACGCCCTGCCATCAGCCTGCACTGGCTTTAGACACTCTCCACGTACAGCAGGGAAGAGCTTTTCACCAACATCTGGGTCTAAATAACAGCCATCCTATGCAAAACCCATAGCCAATTTCTATTAAATGTAACTCTCTTTGTTTTGACCGTGACATAAGACAGCACTGGTTCTACTCCCAGCACAGGGCACTCAACATCAATTACCTCAAATCAGTATGCACCATCACTGGCTCTGGTAATTACTGCCAAATTCTCCTAATCCAGAGATATTATCATTTAAATGACAGATACTTGAGTTTTAATCCTATCACACACATCTCTATATAAGTAAAGTTCCTTTGGAATTCAACAAAATGCCACGAGGCTTGTGAAAGTCACTATATAAATCATTTGGAAGAAGGGGGAAAATACACAACACAGAGACAAGCAGAACTAGTTTTCTTTGTAAAACAGCATTTTCCATAGTTTGTGGTACCACATTCTTCTGTTCTTTAGAGTATTATATTTGAGTTAAAACTAGGATTTTAGTCAATGCAAGATTTTCCTTTGCGAGTTTCTATCTTACAAGACAATTTATGTTATTTTATGGATCACTATACTGCTGCTCATAAAAAGAACCCTAAACAATATGCTTTGCAAAATAAAGAGAGAGCTTAAAGCAACCTGCTCGTTGCAAGATTCTGTACCTCACGTATAAGCAGAGCAAGTACACTGGAGGCACAAGGAAGGCAACAGGGCCCCATTTCATTAGTATCAAAATTAATCACTTTGCAACACTGAAACCTCCTCAATACTGTTGGTTTAAGCTATTTTATAGATACAGCAGTCAAAGGCAAAACTGGGAACAAGAAGTGTTCCTTCTATAAACACTGTTGCTTAGAAACCCTGTATTTTTAATAACTTAGCACTCTAAATTCAGCCTGGCTTGTCAGTATGGGATTTCAGCACAAGACACTAAGGTATTTTGAGGCCAGTTTCCCAATTTGCACTGTACCATACACAGAGTTATTCTTCATAGCAATACGGTGACATGATCAATTGGGATAAGGAGACAGGAAGCTGAGTACTTGTTCATTATTCATATCGCAATAGTGCCTGAAATCTCCAGTCCTAAAGTAAATTTCCTTTTGCCAGCGATGTGCAAATACAAAACAAGACAGACAAGCAACACCCTCAGACAACTTAAATATACAACCAAAGAGCGTACAAAAGGACAATGCCTCTGAAAAATAACATATTTTACACACAAAGTTATAAGATAAAATAAATAATAAAATAAAACTAAGTGCAGTTTTTTGTTTTAGCTAGAATAAATATGGTACATTTGCTTGAAATACATCCTTTGTTCTTAGAAAAAACAAACCACACAGACGTAGCTACTCTCTCTGCTAAGTGGTACCTGACAGCTTACAGGATGCCGCTGAAGCACAGTCACATCTATTCTTAGTATCTTCATTCTGTTTCATTATCTCCACCCTGCTGTACTATTTCCTCGCCTGTTAAAGTTTTGAAGTTAAAAAGTTTTAGAATCAAGGACTAAATTCTAAGCTCTTCCAGCCTTAATCATCCATGTTTTTATTAGAAACTAATTATGAACAATAATTTAAAATACTTAGTAAACCAAATCCTGACCTTGCAGCCCAAATCTTCTTTGAAGGCTATGAACATCTTACCTAAGAAACAACAAAATCAGAAAGAAGTACAGATTGGGATTTCATTCATGAGTTTTACCTTGAATGTACCTATTTTAATTGCCACTATTTTCTCTTCGGTACTTCCACCCATCACAGAACTTTGGTCACATCCCAGCAACATTATTTCACCTCCCTGTAATCTCTCTGTGCAGCTGGCTGACAGGTTGTGCTCGTGTAGAAATACACCATTCCTAGCCCTACGGGATGCGCTGTTCTTGCAAGGATAAGCTCAGCTCTACCTATAAACGTCCCTTCTCCTCCCAGACCAAAGGGATGGCAAGTCTTACTGTCTTGCCAGGAAAACATTACGTCTAAAAGCTGACACTTGCTATGACCCTGACCCTCTAAGGCATGTTACATCTTGTTCTCCAGCCGTCAAGTTTTAAGGTCTACTGTGTAATTCTGTAACAGTGATGCTTTCAGAAGATACTGAAGGCCACAGTTTTATTGCAACGTGACGTACACTGAAATCAATGATGGGGCCTCAGTTTAAACAAAACAATACACTTTCACTTATAGTTCATGGGGTTTAGCAGAGAGGCTCTAACTTCCTATGAGTGAAGAATGTGCCATGGACATTTCTGAGCATTTCACTGCTAAAAGTTTCCTAATGATTCTCCACAAAAGTGTTAGTGCTTATTCAAACAGAATGATACAAAAAATCTGCAAGACCAAATCTATATTAATTATACAGGAGAACAGTCATTACCAATGTGTTTTTTCTTTCAATTCTCTCTCTCTAGTGGTGTAGTGCTTGAGGTTGCCCTATTGATTCTTTAATAAGGATGCTGGATGTAAAGTTTAAAGTCAGTCAAGGTAGCTCTTAAACCTTATCAGGCTATTCTTCTGAGTAAATTTAACTGAGTTACCTAGACCTAATCTTTTCGTTAAGATTACAGATTGCCTCAGTGATCAGAGTAAGGGTTGTACAACAATTGCCTTTTATTGAAAGCAAGTAGCAACAATGGACTCATAGATAAATGTAACAAAATGAAAAACAGAAAGAGTGCATCTTGCCAGAAATTACTTCTTTTTCCTTAGGTTTTCATCTTGACAACATTTTAGTAGCTTGGATAAGTCTGAAGATTTATTTATTTTTTATTAACTCAGTTGAAGTTCAGCTGAGAGCAAGACTTCTTTAACACCATCAATATTTTTTTGAAAAAATACTTTATGTGGAGAAAAATGACTGCTAATTCCCCAAATGTTTTTAAAATCTTCAAAAACACTCATAACTCTTTGCAAAAGCCAACAGAGCCAGAATTTCCACAGATGCATCAGTACTGTTGCCATACCAGCTCATGCTTTGAACTTGACAAGTCTTGCAAGCAAATCAACATTGAACACAGTCAGTTTTTGGTGGGAAATGTCCATGAAAGCCTCAGGCACTACAGAAGGTGCTCCTGACACCTAGCAAGCTCATGTCCCACTGAAATCAGTGCCTTCTGGATGCTTCAGGATAGTATTAGTGTAACTAGCTGCTAGAATACTGATTCTTAATCTAAATAGCAGAGGCCCTGATTATTCAAAGTACACATGCACATGCAAGACAATTAAGTACTATTTTTGCAAATTAGCTTTTTGACAACAGCTATTAATTGCAACACAGGAAGCAAGCCTGCACTTCTCTAAAAAACAAAACAAAACAAAACAACAAAAAAAAACCCCAAAAATAAAGCTGATGATCACTTTAATTCATGTTAGATTAAAGCAGCAAGAAACAGCCTCTGTATTGGTGGATTACATGCTATGGAACAGGCAAACCAAGAGGCAATACAGATTTTCCAAACTTCAGTTTCTGTGAATGTAACTGTCCAGTACAAACTCCAGCTTAGACAGATTCCAGCAACATGAAATAAACCTTACAAATGCCTCCAAGTTTTACTGCGTCACACCAGTGCAGAAAACACTAGTATGGCTAGCTAACAAAAATGACTGATAGAACTGATATGCTTCTAGGAACTAATCTCCCATATATTCCATATATCTTACTGTTCTTTCAGAAATTACCCTTTATTGTCAGAATCTTTCAGACCTCCTTATCCAGCTCAACACTTCCATCACAGCTGACATCTTTTATTGTTGTTTTCTTAGGACACCTTAATTAGGGTAAAGTTAGGGCCATTTTTAAATTTTTCTCCAACAGTGTAGAGGGTTTATCTTCAAAGACTGTGTTGCCTGTGTCTACCTGAAGGCCTGGAAGCAAGGATGATCCTTGGATTAGAGCAACTACCGAAACGTTGGAACTGATAATTCACATTTTGGATGGCCCTCAAGCATGGCATTGAATTCAGACTACACTTCACGCCTTCTGGTAAAATGGGAGTAATGGCACTTCTGTATCTCATAAGGATACTAATAAAATAAATATATGAAAGGCTGGGAGAAATCCAAGTTCTACAGCACCATACAATCATCCTATATAGAGAAGTTACTGTCAAAGCATCGCTGTCTGGCCACCCCCATTTCAATGCTTTATACATTTGCTGGCAAGACCTAATATAAAGCCTCCACCAAAAAAGCATCTTAAAATATGGCCAGACAGCCCAAGGGGATTGCATGATCTTTGTCAGGAAGAAATCTGGATAATTCAAACAGGCTCCAGAATTGCATATATGTATGTATTTTTTGGGATACCCACTGGAGCTAAGCCTGAACTCTGAACCTCCTAAGCCTCTGCTGTCACTGCCAGACAGGAGAAATCTTGACGGTAAATTTTAAAGCAGAAGAAGGATCTTCTGAAGCATCTCAGGGAATGGTCAGTGCAAGTGTCCCCCACAGACATTCTTCTTATCACAAATGAACTGATGCAAAGGCAGAAGGAAAAAAATAAGCTCTTTAGAGTAGGTTTCTATACCTTTCACAATCTGTCTTCATTTTTGACAAATTAGAACAGACTGCACTGCCTTGTGTGCTGCAAGGACCATTCCCCAACAGAATACCGATTAGGGAAAGGGCAGCTAGTAAGAGCCTTGCCAGAGCACATTTCAGTGAGGTTTTCTGGGACAAGTAAGTTGGATTTAGTGCTCAGAGGACAGAAAGAGTGAGAAACGATTTCTGGGAATGAGAGTTTTGATGCAGACAAAATACTAGCTCAGGCCAAGGAGCAGTCAGAAATGGGGCACAGTGAGGTTAGCCCCAAAGCTCAATCAAATCTGAGATCTGGGCCTATATGAAAGTTAAGCTTAAGACAATAATTTAACACATTTTCTTGTAGTGTGAGATTTCGGTCATTTTTCATTCACCTTTAGTTGTGGCCTAGTCACATTTTCATGATTGCATCCACAGGGAAAAACAATAGGAAGGGTCAAAAGGAAGGGAAAGAAGAGGAGTGCTGGAGTCCCTGTCACCACTTTCTCCCTCCCTTTCCCCAGCTTGTTCCCTGTTGGGTCATCCCAGCCCTCCCATCCCATCCCTCACACTCTTATTTGCAAGGCCTCAAGGCCTGTCATCACCAGGGAGGCAAACTAGCACATCCCTCCCTCCGGCCTGCCTTGGGAATATGTTAAGTTTCTAGCCTCCATGCCCATCGAAATGACTGCTGCTAGCAGACTCTCATAGGAAGGAGGAATGGCTGCAGGACATGTTCCACTCCATGACTATTCAGAGACTAAGGATATATCCAGGCCAGGGCCTCTGATCACAAACCGCCCATCAATCACTTACTGTTCAGCCAAGCATCCCAGCCTAATTCAAACACAGTCTTTGACCAAGACTGCGTATAGAGATCTTCAAAACTGCTGACATTAGGGCAGGTGGCAAAACAGCTTTCTCCAGATGTCTCTGCTGGATTGATTTGGTAGTGCTCATGGAACAAAAACAGCTGAGAGAAAATACTTCCTCTAAAAAGAGGATCCCCCCCTTCCCATCTCAGTTCCTTTCCTTCTACTTCACCCAGTTTAGAGGACTTGCAGGATTCTGGGATGGACACTGAGTTTCAGGTCCTCCATTCTCATGGAGAAAGACCATAAGGAAATTATCCAATCAAGTCAATAAAGCCCAAACCTAAGGGAGAGTTGCTAATTTTTTCTCCTTCTTTTCGAGCACCCAGGGAAGGAAAAGAAGAATGATCTTTCTGAGAGGAATGCTGTGGTTTGGGAGAGAGTGGAAATTAAATTTACAAATTTGCATCCTACCATAAATCCTGTAGGGAAGGATATTTCTTCGATGGAGCAGCAAGATAATTTTTGAACTCTCAAGGAAAGTAACAGGGAGATACCAACACATTCTGAAGTCAGAAACAGATGAAGAAGATGAAACAGTCTTTCATTCCTTTGTGAACTGGGAAAAAAATGCTATAGTTAAAGTAGCTAACTATAGCTAAAAATGCTATAGTTAAAGAAAATTCTGCCACACAGATAAAAGTCTGCAAGGTGGCAAGTTACTACTTATCAACCACTTCACATTAAGTGTCTTGCACAGGCACTTTCCTTAAGTAAGTGTAACCTAATTTAAGGTAGCTTTCCTTTAGGAAAAAAGAGGTAAAGTACCTCTCATTGATGAGGGGGTGTTGCAAGGTGAGAGTGTGCATATGGTTACTCACAACTGAGCAACAGTCACATAGTGATTTGTTACTCTCTAGTAATTTATCCTCATGCCAAAGCCCTAAGGCCCTGTGCCTCCATTGAACACCTCTGCTCCTATCCGTGGGCTCTTCGAAAGAGCTGAAAGATCAGCACAATAGTCATCTGTCTCCTAGTATAATCAGAGACATTTATGTACCTCAGGAGCAATAACTGTACACATGGAAGGCAGATTCTTGGAAAACCTGTAAAGTTTAGAAAAAATCTTGGGAAGGAAATACTGTCTGTCCACTCATTCTCACACTGTGCTGCATGAATGACCTGTCCAGGATGGTTCTATGAATCCTGACGGCTGATCAGAATACAGATCGCCATGATTGCTGCTAGTCCATAACTTCTCTTCCATTTACAGACACACATGCACGGCACAGTCAAATCCTACTGCAAGGAGACCATGGGGCAGGTTCCGAGCTCATGCAAATCATCAAAACTCCCTTTGCTTCAGTTTGACTCCCTAGTGAATGAATGACAGTGATTTACACAAACGAGGGCCTAACCGTGTATATTTAGGCAAACACTGTGCAGCTGAGGGGGCCAAGATTTGATCTGATACATCCTTCATAGTGACTAAAGAGTGCTTTCAACCTAAAAGCAGACATCATCTTAGCTAAGCTAAATGGTCAATCCATGGGCTAAACGGATCCACCAAGTCTTTCTGCTTTTCAGACAACTCTTTCAATAATTTTTCAGCATGCAAGCATGGAGTGAGGAAGAAGACTGCATGAAACATGTTTCCTGACATACCTTGCTCTGCAGAAGCAGTGAGAGACAAATAGGAGAAGATTCCCTTTTGCTTCTTTAAATAACTGGATAAACAGAGAAGAGACATGATGTCTGGTAATGATGCATCTCTTAGAATATTGCACTTAAATGCTTAACAATTGTCAGACAAAATCATGTAGCTACTTCACACAATTGAGGAAAGGGAAATAAACAGTTATACTGACTTACTCTGCCTCTGCATCCCAAGTTCTGGTGTCTGGGCATTCAGATGAAGCCTGGACAGTGAATGGAAATAGCTACAATGGCTGTTCTGGGAAGGATTGGTTTATCTGGCTTTTGGTGAGGCATGAAATGCTCCTTAACCATGGAAACCTGAAACTACAAGTGAGGAAATAATCTTTTCATAAGGAAAATTTCTTCCTAGCTCTTTTGCTTAAAGGTTATATGCAGAACCATGAGGTTTCATATCCATCCCACAGTTCACATCAGCTAGGACTCAGCTCCATTTCTGATGTTGACAAATGTATGCCACATCCATACAGTTAAAATAATGATCCCTGACTCCTGCAGACTTTGTCTTGGCATAAAATGTGAGATGGCCTTCCTTTTCCCACAGGACACTGAATTTGGTATCACAGACACCCTACCAGCCCAGGGGGAAGAGTAAGGAAATGAAAAAGGATCCAATCATATTTATTTTCAAATTCCTGAGAAAAACAGATCTGAAATTTGGAAAAGAAAAAAAAAAAAAAAAAAAGAAAATGAAACAAAAGAAACAAAACTGCTTTAGGAGTTCCTCATTTCTTTCCCACAAATTGACTCCATTTCCTTTGCAGGAACCTTTAATTTTAGGACCAAAAAGAAATTCAGCTCACACTTTCTATCTGGTTGTAGCATATTCTCAAGTGGCTACTGACTGCTCAAGTTCTGTGATTTCATCTGAGTCTTCATCAGATACGGACTCAGGTGAAGGGTCATATACTATCAAACAGCCAAAAACGAAGACCTGAATCAAATAAATCAGCCATTGTTAGAGGCAAGGACAGGTTTGTTTACCCAAATTCAGACAGAAATATAAGCTCTTCACATTCCAGGACAGCCTCTCAGTATTTTCCATTTTCATTTACATACCTTATAAAAATAACCAACATTTCATGATATATACTCATAGAAGTTAGTCCCTCAGGACAGATGCAATTTTTGTTTACACGGAAAAACTGTCATAGGCATTAGGGGATATATGAGCATTACTGTTAGCTGTTTGAATTGTGTCCAAAGAAAAAAATTAACTTTGTAATTAAAAAAAAACAAATCCTGCCTGAGGCTAGGCAAGGAAACCAAGTAACAGTGGAGCAGATGCTCTGTACTGGGGAAAGGAGCATACTCTTTAGTGTGGCATCTGGCAGAGCCATGATAAGCACAAAATGGAGCCGCCTACAGAAAATGGCAAAGCAAAATAAAATCCAAGGACAGGAGTAAAACTCACAAAGAACAAAGCATGCCCTTAAACTCAGCATACTTTAAGTGCACCAGGAGTCCCTTCAAAAATTTGACCTTCACTGGAGAAGTCCCACAGAGACAGCTCACTCTAGAGCCCAACTCAATCTTCACATTTCTCCAGATAGTTCCATCACCAATGTAACAGGGCGGTTAATCCTGCAAGGTACAAGCAATGCACAAGCAATGCACAGCACTTACTAGTGACAACATGAAAGTTAATAACAATTTCTGGCAGATGGCAGCAGTTAAGAATCAATCAGTATTGCAGCTCCATTGGAGCAGGTGCTGTATAACATACTATGCAATGGAAGAAATACAAAACAGAGAACAATCTGGAGATAAAACACAAGCAAATGTCCTGTCCTGTACTTCAGGAATAATTTTAAAATTAATAAAAACAAGTTTAAGGAGTTCTTTATACCAGTAAAATGTTCCAAGATGCACAGTAGCTTCCGGATCAACCCAAAACTTGTGATGCAAACAAATGCGGAATATTTTTCCTTCTCATTAAGTAGTATCTATTCAGTATCTAAAGAACAGTTTTGATACATCACTCACCATATTCCTTACTTCATTACAGGTCAGAAAATATGTCTCTTTGCAAGACAGGACTGCACTAACCAGAACACTTCCTTAAACAAAATGCAACAATACAAGCTCTTGAAATATGAAAAGCTATTCCAGCAGTATATGCTAATGTACAGAAATGTTAGCTTTCTGCACTGCTTTATATGGAACTCCTTGAGAGACCCTCTGTAAGTCAAAAACCAGAATAAAATAATTTATGTTCCTTGTGTATCTATTGGCAATAATACTTACACAATTTTAATGAATTTGCTGGTAAATCAATAGCTCTGTTTCTGTTCTGCATTACATGTATTACTGCATGTCAAATAAATCATTGTAATGAAGTTTGATGAGCAAAGGGTTTGATGGTGGTGTTCCATAATTATAAACATCAGCAGTAAGACTTTTTCAAATCATGAAAGGAAAAGTGCTTTGATGACGGCAAGTAAATTCCCTGATTAAAATTACGTTAGACATTTCAGGCAATGGAAGTCTTCAAATCTGGCCCTGACCTTTGCTCTTCAAAATACATCTCCTCATTAGTAAATTGCAATATGTTTAATCATCAGATAATAAAAAGACACTGAACATCACAAAAGCCACAGTACACAGTTGATTTATTTATGCAAATTTCAGAGATGCAGTTGCTCAAACCATTTTGAAGGTATACAACTTCTAAGAAAAGAAACAGCTATATCAACCTGATGGAAGTATTTGTTACCTCCATATGGAAAGAATCAAAGGACTGAAGAAATAAAGTATCAGCTGGAACAGACACCACATTATTGAGACTATAAAACATGATTTATTTTCAAGTTTCTTCTTGACACAAGCATTGTAAATTTAAAACTCTAGCTAACATTGGATCAGGTGCAAGACTCAACAGAAGTAAAATTACATTCACCATTTATACAGTATTTCACCAGATTCCTCCCATCTGCATATCAAATGAGCCTCTTAATGTCTTACAGGCATGAAGAAACCAACTGACCCAACTAAATAGCTCTTGCTGTGAACTGTAACTAATGTAGGTGCTCTCATCAAAGAATAATAGCAAACAAACCTGGACAGTAACATCAGAACAGATGTGCAAATGGACTGCTTGGAAATAAATAGGGTGTAGGTCATTATCCAACAGGAAGAAAAAGGGCTTTTACAGGACAAATAATTTTTTAGTCACTTTGTAACATCCTGAAATACTTCTCTGTATTCACAGTTATTATGTTTATTGTTCTTGGTTACAAGAATAAACTCCAACTACACACTAAAGACATTTTCCCTAACTCACAATAACATGAAACATTCCCACTGCTCCTCCCTCCCTATATTTGTCCATGCCTCTAACCTTGCAGGGCATAATTCTGAGGGCACTGGAAATGGCAGAGCAAAAGAGCTATTTACAACCTTTCTCCAAGACTGATCATGAGATTTCAAGCATCTGACAAACTGCACATGTTGGGGAAGTAGTTGTCCTCTGCTCCATTAGCTCATAACAGCACCTATGCAGGCTCAAAGAATTAGGAGCAACAGAAACCTAATCCAGAGACCTGCATTCAAAAATGTCTTCTCCTTCAGCCCTCTGATCCTGAAAGAGAACACAGGAACTCAGTTCTCCTCTGGCCTTGTATCTTTCTTACAGGTCCCTCTAGGATTTGGGCGAGGACAAAAGCAAATCTCTCCTGAAAGCAGCACTACATATACAGTGACAACAGAGGAACACTACATGAAGCAAAGCTTGAATGAGAATGCAATACAGTGAGAAAGAGGGCTCCAGGAATCTTTCTTACTAATCATAAAGCTGAAGGGAAAAAACAGCCTATGAGAGAATGCAGTTGCATATAAAGGACAATATCTATCCTCTGTCATACATGCATATCCCTCTGATCTTCAGCTGTATTTCAAATATGTAAAACATCCACAACCTATATGTCTGGAAGGTTTCTTTCCAGAATAGCTGCAAGGCCAGCCCACCACCAGTCTTAAGAATGGTGCTATACCTGGAAAAGTGGAGGGACACATTCTTCATCCCTAAGCCCGCTTCAGGTACCATTCTACACAGCAGATGTAACCCAACTATATCAAAACCAGAAGCCTGTAGCACAAAAGTCAGAACACATCAGCACTGAAGTCAGAAACGTTCTCCTCACAGACAGAACATCAGTGACACACAACATCACTTCAGACGGCAGAACGTACACCAAAACTGCAGCAGCCCTATCAAGACAATAAAGGCATGATATATGTTGGGTTTGGGGCATGAATTCCCTATCACTGACCACAGTTATGATTAAAATAACCAAACAGCAAACAGCATTCATAAATGGGACCAGATAGATGGAGAAACACAAATATTCAGGGACCAGCTCGGATGCTGACCCCTGAATGCTCATCCCTGGGATGCTCAGTTAAATGAGGGAGACAAGACTGGCCCTGTGACTGGATGTAAAGGCATGGCACGAAGCTTATTCCAAATGGTGAGGGCTGCAGACTGGAAAGGATAAACAGAAAAGAGTCTGGTGCTTTAGCTGCCATAAAACATTGCAAATATATTTTTAAACACCTTTAACTTGGCTCCTTTTTTTCCTCCAATCAGTAATACCAGTACAACAAGAGAGACTAAAAGAGCTGCCTATGCTGCCACGTCCAAGATATTCTGCAGAGATCATGTCAGAGAGCCAGCGGGACAAATCCAGATGTGTGCATAAGCAAGGCTATAGGAAACCTATGGTGGTGTGACTTATGTCACTTCCAAGAGCCCTCGGCCCACATGTCACCTCCACTCAGACTCCCTCCAGCCTAGTGTATGCTTCTCTGTGGCTAACACACATCCTCATACTCCTCATGCCCCACCTCTGAATTTGGCTCTCTGCATTTAAATGCATGTGAAGGGTATTTTGAGGAGTCCAAGCTATGGGATCCGACAAGAAATCTGAATGTTAAGCACATATTTAATCCTAGAGAGGGGGAAGAGTGCAACTCTGGCAGCAACTAACTGGCATGTAAAAAAAAGTGCAACTGAAAGAAGGGAAGAGACTACTTTAACTTAGAGCATAATACGACTGTTGGGTGTATAAATTATAGCAACCTACTGTAAATCATCCTAAAAGCACCTATGTTAGAGGAAGGTACTTGTAGCATGTCACCTCTGGGTCAGTGTTGACTTCTGCCAAATAACAGGGAAATCTTAAAAATTTCCTGAGGTGGTTCCCAAGAACATTTGAGTATCTAACCCAGTGGTACCCAGCTGCTGCCTAGTGCAATTTCCCAGGGAGTAGGCAGGTGTCCAGTCTCCATGCCTACCAGACTCAAACCTTTCCCTTTACCTGCATGAAGCAGTGCAATTCTAACTGAAATTCATCACAACCTCTTACGCTCTACTTCCAACATCCAGAATCATTTTAAGTAGCACACAAAAGTTAGCCAAGTGAGCTAACATTTTCCTTTGAACCCATGAGCCTTTAGAAAGGTTGGTAAATTTTTACACAGTATAGAAGAGTGGTATGCTTGCTACTTAACAATCCAGTTCTGTGCTGGATCTGTCACCACTATAGTAAAAAGTTTAAGTGTATAGTGTGCTTATAATAAATACTTTGCACAAAATTATTCATTCCACAGATGGGCAAAAGGGACTTTAATGCTTACTTTGTTTGCAGAATGCTATATAAACCCTGCTAGTTACAGGCAAGAATATGGAAGTCGTTTTGTTCTATTAAATAAAGGAAACAAGGTTCTCATTTTAAAATTAATTCAATGAAAACTATTAAGTAGCAGGCTGTGAATGCTTTGGGAATTTATGTATACACACACACATACATTTTTACCTGATAATAATTTCCCTCCCCCCTTACCTCTTAAACAAACACACTGTTAACCATATCATTTCCAAGGAGTTCTACATGGCAAGAGCTTGCAAGTCAAGACAGCATGGTAATGTTCACTACCCAAATCTTACAGCTCTACACTGTGTCTTCCAGCAGGCACAAAGGGCATGTAAGCCCCAGGGTTTTCTCCCAATAGATGCAATTTGATCTCTCCCACAGTCATGCTGGTTTAATACTAATAGCTGAGGAGTAACAGCCACAGCACTCTTGTCTCTTGGCAATATCAGCATCACTTGGGGAATTAGCCCAGAGCAGACTTTTGGCCAAAGCATGAGATCTGAGAGCTCGTCTGCGCTGGATGTTTGCCTTGACTTCAGCTCCCCTTTGCTGGTTTCAGGGCAACTGAGCTTTTGTCCTGAGCTGAGAAAGACATAACAGCCCCATGCTTTCTGCAGCCTATTCCAAGCTTACGCTACAAACCTAAGTAAGCATTGTAACTGCTTTTTCTAGGAGGTTCTCAGCTTTCCAAAAGCAAAGGTGCTGGCTATGAAGTTATAATTTTCTGCTGTGAATACAGGCTTTCTCTTTTTATCCCCAACTTCTTTAGTTTCTCTACTTAACACCAGGCAGGATGTGTGATAACATTATTCCTGAACATCCCCATAGTGACTGTGTGAGGCCACAAATGATGGGTTGCGTATCCAACTTACAAGGAGGTTGAGGGTTTGGGGAGAAGACAGTTTCAGTTTAAACAAAACCAATTGTTTATCAAGAACCACAGAACAAAGCAATAGCCAAAACAATTAGAAAAAATTAATGCATATAATTAGGAAATGTCACTCATGTTTTTAAACACTTTCATAGAACTTGTACATATCTATGCCTCTTTGAGCTTCCAAGAACATATTTCTAATCTGTCACAGTACAAGTCACACATCATAAAAAGCAATAATAACATAGCTGAAGTCAGAGATCCCTGCACCACTCACAGATACCCTACCGTGCAGCTTTCCATTCTCTTGAATGGTGCTTCCCACGTCTTCGCAGCACAACTAAGAAAAGGTGATGGGTGATAGCAGTAGGCAATTCTCTTCTGAGAAGTACAGAGGCACCCACTTGCCAACCTGACCCACTCTCTACAGAGGTGTGCTTCTTACTGAGGGCTTGTATCAGGGAAGTCACCAAGAGACTAACAAGCCTTGTACAGCCCACTGACTTTTATCTGCTGGTGTTGTTTCACGTGGGCACCAGTGATACAGCCAGGAGCAGTCTGAGGACTATCAAGAAGGATTACAGAGACCTGGGAGCAGCAGTAAGGGATTCTGGAGTGCAGGCAGTCCTCCTGGTCAAAGGGAAGGGGTTTGAAAGGGCCAGCCTAATACAGCGAGTCAACAAATGGTTACAGGACTGGTGCCACAACAGCCTGGGGTCTGGCTACTTAAACCATAGGACTCACTTTGAGAAACCTGGTCTACTGGGGGCTGATGGGATCCATCTGTCAGACAAGGGGAAGAGCATCTTCAGTCACAGGCTTGCCAAGCTGGTAAAGAGGGCTTTAAACTAAAGTTGCCAGGGTAGGGAAACTTCAATCCATCCCACTCCTACCCGTTTGATGCCAGGTCCAGCAACAGATGCCCAGAGCCTAGAGAAGGATCACAGGCCAGCAGGAGAGCACCTGAAGAGCAGCACAGAGGAATTCCGGGCAGGAGAGCACCTGAAGAACAGCACAGAGGAATTCCAGTCACTCCAGCCAGTAAGTCAGCTTCATCAGAGGCCCAACTGAAATGCCTTTATGCAAATGCATGTAGCATGGGGAATAAACAAGAGGAGTTAAAAATGTGCGCACACCTGCAGGTCTATGATCTTGTAGGCATCATGGAGACATGGTGGGATGGCTCCTATGACTGGAGAGTCCGAATGGAAGGATACAAGCTCTTTAGGAAGGACAGGCAGGGGAGACAAGAAGGAGGTGCCGCCTTCTATGTCAATGACCAGCTGAAATGCATGGAGCTCTGCCTGGGGCTGGATGAAGAGCCAACTGAGAGCTTATGGGACTTTAATGGGATTAAAGCAAGGGCAGGGACAGGTGACATTATAGTGGGGGTCTGCTACAGGTCACCTGACCAGGAAGACCAAGCAGATGAGGCCCTCTGCAGACAGAGGGCAATGTGCACTTGCAGCCCAGAAAGCCAACTGTATCCTGGACTGCATCAAAAGAAGCGTGGCCAGAAGGTCAAGGGAGGTGATTCTCCTCCTCTACTCTGCTCTTGTGAGAACCCACCTGGAGAATTGTGTCCAGCTCTGGGGCCCCAACATATGAAGGACATGGACCTTCTGGAGCAGGTCCAGAGGAGGACTACAAAGATGGTCAGAGGGCTGGAGTACCTCTGATATCAAGACAGGCTGAGAGAACTATGCTTGTTCAGCCTGGAGAAGAGAAGGCTCCGGGGAGACGTTATAGCAGCCTCCCAGTACCTGAAGGGGGCCTACAAGAAAGCTGGAGAGGGACTTTTTACAAAGGCATGTAGTGACAGGATGAGGTGTAATGGTTTTAAACTGAAAGAGGATAGATTTAGATTAGATATTAGGAAGGAATTCTTCACTATGAAGGTGGTGAGACATTGGAACAGGTTGCCCAGAGAAGCTATGGATGCCCCATCCCTGGAAGTGTTCAAGGCCAGGTTGGATGGGGCTTTGAGCAACCTGGTCCAGTGCAAGGTGTCTTTGCCCATGTCAGGTGGACACTGGAACTAGATTATCTTTAAGATCCCTTCCAACCCAAACCATTGTATGATTCTGTGTGTCCTCTATCTCTCAGGGCTGCATACTGAGAGACAAATTCTGGCTTAAATTATGACGGTTGTATCAGGATGAAATGTCTATGTCGTTGAAAACTATAAGGATAATACATCAAATCTTTTAGCTGGCATGTTTTTTTCTACAGCTTCACTTCTGATTTACACTATCTAATGTTCTGTTTATTCTCTGGATTGTGTATAGTCCACAATGGTTTAAATTACTCATCTGCTTGCACTTAAGCATTTAGCCTCTATAAAAGACACGATAGGTAAGTGCAATGCAAATGTACTTTCCAATAATCAGCGCCACCCAGGTCAAAATTTCAACTGAGTAAATGCAGTTCAAGCACACAGATTTATGCCATCTTCAGTAGAACCCTTTGGTGAGGATCTGTGGAAATCTCTAATAGTTTTTACTCTTGGTTTTATATACCAGAGGTTTTAGCACAGCAATTTCCAGTGACATATTTTGAGGCTCAATCTAAGCAACACGAACATCTTTAATGACAAAGCAGCAACCTCTCTACATAGTTACATTAAAAGAAGCAGAATATACATCAGATTTGCTTGAACAAATGCAGCATTTGGATAACAGTGTAAAATTGTATTCAGCTCACCTGACCTCATCAGGTAGCTCATGAATATTTCATGGTGACATCAACATCTGCAATTACAAGGTTTACAGTGGGAGATGTAGGCAAGTCTCTAGGTTATTTTTCTCCGTGTTGCTGGGATACCTTACCCATGAAACCAGAAACTTCTGCCTGCAGAAGCTCAGAGAATCACACACTCGGGGACAACACTTCAGCAGAGATTGTCTATATTCTTACTGAGATACACCTCAGGATCCAAACAAAACTGAATTAGCACAACCAGGGAAGCTTCCCGGCAGCAATGATATACTTAGCACAATTACAAAAAAAAAAAAAAAAACGAGCATCCAGAAGCTGGACTGAATTATTAAAACCATTAGGAATCTTTCACTATCCACAGTGTAAGCATGCTGTTCTTATCAAAGCTAAAATCGTACAGAATGTGATGCTCTTTTTTTCTGGAATAACCACATGTATTGCAGGTCAGAGTTAAATTTATGACCTGCAGAATGACCTAGAATCTCACCACAACATATTTCTTACTGTGGCAAGCCTGACAGATGCCCTTCAGCACACAAGATATATCAATAGTTTAACTTCATGAAACAAAATGGCAGGGAGAAGTGAATAAAGGAGAAAGAACAAGAGAACTATTGTTAAGATAATTTAGCTATTCAGAGAAAGAAAAAGAAAATGCAAGCATGTTTTCTTAGGAAATAACAATAACAATTGTCTTTGTCAGCTAATTCCCTATTGGCTTTATTGGTCTCCAGTAGAGACTTAGCTGAAGAGCATCATGCAGATGGACTCATTGAGGACCTGGCATGTGTTTGGGAAATCCAGCAGAAGGAAGGGAGGTAGTTGTTTCGAGATGCAGGAAAATAACCTAATGTGTGAAGGCATGATAGAGGGAACAAGGGGACAAAAGGATTAGTGATAAAGACAAATGATCAGGGACAAAGCAAATTATCAACTTTCCTGAAGACAAAGCAAGTATTATACCCAAAGCAGAGGAACATTGCAAGCAAACAGCAGGATTCATTCAGTACATTATATGACCAAATCATTGGGAGGAAATGCTGAAGACTTATCCCATCCATCATTTATCCACTAAAAAAAAAGAATCACTGAAGACCAGGGGTTCCAGATCTTCTTGACTACAACAGAACCCAGATTCGCCTCAGTGAAATCAAGGACAAAATCTGGACAGAGTGGACTGTATAAGTGAATGTGAGAGGCTTGCCAGACATGAAAACACTTTATTAGTAGAAGGTCAAATGAGAAAATGCAGGTAGATGTCATCACAGCTATCACGCACTAGAATTGTGCAAGACTGACATAAGAAAATAACAGTATTGCTTTAGTGCATACCGTTTGGAAATATTAAGGGACAAAAAGCATGGAAATCTTCAGTGCTGTTTTTAGAGCTGCTTTTCAGGGAGGAGCTGCCCTTTAAGTCTGAGTGACTAATGGCAACGAATGTAATCTGTTTTTTATTTGCAGTGCCAGGCTCATTTGGCTTGTGTAAAATGCAACCCTTTGTTTGGTAAACAAGCAAATTAAACTAGTGATCCAGAGAATCTTGGAAACTTTACTTAAATAAAGGAGCCTCTCTCTCTCAGAGTCATGGCTTAAAACCCATTGGAAGGTGTGTTTCCAATGTTTATTGTGGACTTTGCTGTCAAGATCAAACAGGTAATCTTTGCTAAGACATGCCATATTAAAAATAGAAGTAGTGAATAAACATCTATTTATTCATAAGGTAACAACTGCCTCAGCTTCTCAGTCAAGCCTGAACAGTGCTGCCCAATGAGTTAAACAGTGCTACCCAAATGAGTTAAAATACAGTTACATCACTGGAAACAGCCTCAAAAAAGACAAATATCTATACTTATGATAGAAAGACTAATATAAAAAAGAAAACAGGACAAGAGGAAAGAAAAATATGCACAGCAAGAACTAGATAACCCCTCCAAAATCTCAGTAAATTTTTTGAAATCTTAGGAAAGATGAGCTAAGACGTGCTGAATCTTGGGGAAATATTCCACATGAGAGGTTCCTCCTGGGCAATGAATAGGTCCATGCCAGTCGGGGCTACACACTGGCATCCCAAAAGGCACAAGGCAGAACCACACAACTTCAACGTGCTTCAGATTATTTATGCCCATTTACTCACCCTGTGAGCCTGCCCGTTGCAGAAGTGCAAATATTCCCCAGGATTTGTTTGAAGCAGTAAGCTTCATATGTAACCGGGTCATACACAACTCCTTCTTGATAAAGCTGTTTGTCCTAAAAGTACCCAGAGATTTAAATGCAAGTGCAGCTACTCATGCCAGTAAAATTGCTTTGTTCCCACCAGATCTCAGCATCCTTGGGCAGAGCAGAAGTTGCAGTAATAAAGCCTGCTGGTGTTAAGTGCATCTGCAGCTATTGCAAGGAGCCTCCTCATAGGCACTGACTATTTCCAGACCATGGAAAATGCAGTACTGAAAAAACACATTGATTCTCATGCTGCAGTTCTTCTAAAAGATAAATTATGCAAAAATGTCACCCTCTAGTTCCCTGGGCAGAGCTGTCGTTTAACATCTTAGACTGGACTGCTTTCAGGTACTGATAGAATTTGGAAAATGCCTGCTAGAGAAACCAAAGCTAAACAATACTGAGACACTCAAAAGACTTCACTGGCCAAAACGCTTGGTTTTCCCCTTTTTACAGAACTTAGGGAGCAGAAGCAGGATTCCCTCTGCTGCATTATCAACAGACCATTGTGCTGAACTCTGGGCAGTTGCACATATTTAAACACACAATGCGTGTTTAAAGGAACTGGGGAAGATCTTGTCTCGGCCCAGTGACATACAATATGAAATAACCCATTCTTAAAGACCAAGGTTAGTTTGAGAAGCTGGCAGTCAGAAAACACATCTTTCTATCTACAAATGGAATAAACTGTTAAGCGACTAGAGACATGATAAATCTAGAAGCCCTTGCCATTATTTTCACAGGCCTATTTTTCACAGCAACGCTGGAACTGACCCTGATTTATGCACAAGAAACACAAAGTCTGACAAACTGAAATATGCAAAATGAGATAAATTAAAGCAGGTTCCTTCTGAGTTAAGACACCTCTTCCATCTCTAGTGAGTAACACAGTGTAGTACACATTAAATCCATTTTATCTATTACTTCTCATAGTGAGGTTAAGCTCAAGACAGCAATAAACTCCCTTCCGAATTGTTTTGATTTTGTTGGTTTAAACTTGATCCTCAACATTTGGATTTTTTTTTAATTTGATTATACACACTCTTCTCAGAAAGGAATGCAAAGGGCTCTCTCCAGCTTTCAGTTAGGATGATGAGATTACCTTGAATTTTGTAACACTGCAGCAATGCCTTAAAGTAAGGATGGAGTAGCCCTTTTGCCCCAGCACCACCAGAGGAAAGTGTCATTTCTAAGAATCTACATATGCTAATGCTTGCTGTTTGGATATTAACTCGCAATGCAAAACGAGCAGCCAAAACACAAATTAGAGCTGGTGGTAAATTGACTCCTGATCTGTTTGGGACTGTGCAACAAAATCCCTCAGGAATTTGCTGTAATTTTTTGGCTGCTCAGTCTGTTGCCTGCATACGTGGTCACAAGCAGACAGTAAGACCAACACCCTACTAATGAGCAAAATACGAAATACTATGATAGCTCAAGATAAACTCTGCCACAAACTCAGGCACTCATCATTCTTTTTCCTTACCAGACAAATCATCAGCTGTTAGGGGGAGGGGAGAATTTATACCTTTTTCATCTCCTGGATCTTCCCTAACCCAGCACATTGCCAACACCATGTTAACGGTTTTTGAATATGCCCCTGAAGAACAAAGATACTCCTTTTGCCAGATCCCAGTATTTACAAGCAAGCCTAAATCTGTGAGAAAATTCAATTGAATGCAGATGGCAGGAAATTCCTCTAAAATGACAGTGGCCAAATTCAAACCACAAGACATGAAAATAACCCAACGTACTAGACATGAAGAACATATCTTATAGATTTTTCCTCATGCTATTCACAATCTGTGATTGATTACTGAGAAGACAGACTGTAGATTTATTGGACTTCTGTAGAACAAGTATTCCATTTGCAACAATTAAATCTTATGTGGTTGAAAAATAGGTTGGAGGAACCAGTGGATGGCTCTGACACTGAGGAATGCATTTCTAGGTTGCCCGTAAGACTGTAGCTCATTTAATTTTGCACTAGACCCCACTGTGCACTGATTTATTTAGTGTAATTAACAGGGCTGACTCAAAAGTTTTGTCATTGTATCAGAAAATTAGACCTGAGAAATATTATTTGCCCTGATATAATTTCTTTTCATTTTTTCGATGACAGATGTCAGTCTTTTTTGTGATTTAACAGCTAACCTAACCCTTACGTGTCCCTCATAAAAAAAAAAAAAAAGTGTTACATGCATGGCAACGTGCAGATGAAGCCTGGACAAACTACAATGATGCATCAAACTCAGACAAGGAGAAAGCTGAAGCAGTTTCCATGCCAAAGGGACCAACTACATGCTGGTGGCTGGACTAAGCTAAATTCTGATTCACTGAAACATAAGGAATTTAGACTTTGCTGTGTGTCTGCTCTAAAACTCAAGCAGCAACCCAAGGACAGAAAGGCACAGTCAGATATCAGACAAATCCCAACAACCTGCATCAGAGGAAATGAAATAGCCACCTGCTTTCCTTTCGCTTTACCTCAAGTCCAGGTGACCAGGGGATTCTGAAGGGCAGCATTCACACGACATTACATTTCTGCTACCACTTTGTTTTGTTCTAGCTAATTTTCAGGATTAATGTGCTTTGTGTCAACACTCATGAGAACTACTTGCCCTGCAGTTATGGGTATTCTGTTTAGCCAGTGAAGAGACAGAAATGTTATCAAGCAGCTTACCAACTCTAGGAAATACGGCAAGACTTTGCTGAAGAGAACATGTGCAGAGTAGATCCTGTACAGTAAAATATGACTGCACGGGATGTAGGTGAACTTCTGGATAAATTCTAGTCCCAAGTAGTTCAAACACACACAAAGGGCTAAACTGATCAATGCAATCATTCACCTGAAATGATCCATCCAGACCTACTGCACTTCCCTGAGCTCATGGAGCCCAAAACAGCTTTCCTGGTATTCTCTGATACTGACAGCTTCTCTCCCTTCCTTTCTCTGTTCTCATGCCTAACTCCCCTTCCCTTCTGTCAGTCTGCTGGCACCTTTCGGTTCAGAGTATCAAGGCAGACAAACTCTAATTTTGGTCTGAATGTCGTGGCTTCTTTGGGAACAGGAGTATAATGAGTAACAAATAGTAAATTATTCCCTTTCACAAAGCTGTATCAAGCCATGTGGGCACTACATGGTATTCCCTCTCCACAGAGCACTCCTGCATCTCAGGAACACCCTGCCTGGGACGTCACTGTCACCAGCACAGGTCTGCAGCTCCTCTTCCCAGGCAGGAGCAGCATGTGAGGCTCAGGTGTACTGTTCCCATCAGTTACTGCTCCTTTCACTGTCCCCACTACGGCTTTTCTCTCACCACCAAGAATAATACAGCTCCTTCCCCCCCAGTTCCTAATACACCTCTCTTGCTAAGACAAGATAGGGCAGCAGAGACTTCATGCTGGCCTTTGTGGCATGCTATGTCTGCTTTTTGGCTGCAGTATGTGCTGTGCACACAGCAACAGACAGAAACTTGGCAGTCCCTTTGCCCACTGCACTGACCCGCAAAGCCCTCCCCGGCCGCTTCGACTGCATATCCATTTGCTTTCATGGGAATTTTGCACACCCCTCAAACAGAAAACAGAGATCCTGGCTGAGGCCTGCAAAGAAAACTCGTCTAATAGCACACAAAACAAACAAACACAACCTATTTTCAAATGAAATACCATCTCTTCTCACAGTCACTGGGTAACAGGTAGCAAAAGCAGCAGTTTGGACCACGATCAGGAATTGTCAGACTCCTCCAGGCAGAGAGACGCACAGTGCAGATAATCCACTGTACAATAACCTGGTGCAATGCTCAAACAAGAGCTGCCCAAATATGTTGTTAGGCACCATCTATGCTGTTTTTATGAGCAACAGTAACTTCTGTGCTGTGACTAGGAATACCTCTTTTTTTTGTTTGTCTCCAGGTACTTCTTAATATAGCTGTGAGAGCCCGGAAAAAATCTGCCTTGCAGACAAGCTTTCTCTCTCTCTGCCTTTATCCTCCCCATTCTCCCTGCACATCCTTTTTCAGAATAATTCTTCAAACTCAAAAATCCAAGGAGATCTCCACAGAAAGAACAGTGAAAACATGAAAGCAATTACAACTGAATCTTGCAAATATAAACAAGTCTGATTCTGATCTTTCACTGAATTTATATGGTAGGAATACATCCAATTTATTGCAATTGGTACCAAATGACACTGGAAAATGCAATATCCATATTCTGATTTCCATGTTAGCTCTTGGAAAGATAATCAGTCAAATAACAATATTCCAATGCTTTAAAACTCTATAGGCCTGCCTGCCTAAGAATGTGTTAGTGAATCCCTTGCACTTGATATCTGAAGTGAACACTACCAAATCAGAGTGCTGATCCAGGAGTAAAAGCAATGCTATTTTGACTCACTCATTTTCACTAAGCCAATGAAAACCCTCCCACTGAGCTAAATCAGACCCTTTTAAGGATGACAAAGAAAATCTGGTAAAGGTTAGCAGGAAGGTGATATGATTAACATCTGCCTTTACCATCCACAAGAGAAAACTGGCTCTGTGCCTAACCCTATGCTTTAGGTGACACAATTTTTAAAGACTTTTTTTTTTTTTAAAAAAAAGGGGACTGTTGGACCAATTGAATCCCATCGCTTGACCCTTAATTTCGCTGTTACCTCTGATCCCATAAACTCACGTTCTAGCTGAACACAACTGCCAAAAACGCATCTAGTCTTGATTTGAGGAGGCCAAGAGCCTTCACTTGTTCCAGGGATTTCTTAAAACTTTTATTAAGAATTTATAACTTTTTTCATTTTATTTGTCTGATCTCAGTTTCCAGCCCTCAGTTTCTGCTACATTTTCCTCTGCTGCATTAAGAATTCTTTAATGTACGGAGTTTTCTTGCCATTGAGTCACTTAACCTTTTCGATAAGCTAGAGGCTAAATCCCTCAAGTCCAGGAAGGTTTCTTCCTATTTAATGCACTTTCTTCAACTTGGCATCATTTCTACCGGGACCAGCGTAACACTGTGCAACACCCCACCACACATATGGCCACTGCTCCCCACAAGTGCCGAATCACTAGAGTTCAGGATTTCTAGGACAAGGTGCTCCTCCTCCTGCAGACACTGCCTGTCTGCTTTCCCTGCTTCCCCAGCAGTTGCAGGACCCAGTACCAACCTGTGCTAAAAATCATTTCTACTCGGTGGATTCCAACTTAGCATGGGATTGACCATCAATCTGCTGCACTACTCTGCTCTTGTCATTTGGCATTGGGGCAACCTTCACATCACAACGAAATTTCTATCAGCAATGGTTTTAAAGTTCTAGCCTCAAGTATTAAAACATCTAACCACTCCATATGCAAACCCACTGAATCCACCTACTTGCTACTGTCAGCTACTCTGAGCCAGTACTTAATCTGTTTAGTAGATGTTTCAGCAATATCACATAATGTGTGCTGGGGTTTTTTTTGTTTTGTTTTGTTTTTGATTGCTGAGGATTTTTTAAGCGAACTTCAATCCATTAACCTCATAATCTCATCTGATGTCAGACTCCTTGGACAAGATGCACTTTCCTTACAATCACGCTAAACTAACTGTATGTCCATTCTTCAATACTTCAGCAAATCATGACATTGCCAAATATGAAGACCCACTAACTGGCCCACCATCACCCTATTTGTTAATTTTTGATATTGGCCCAACATCCATTTCATGCTACCCTTTCACAGCGACACTGTCAGTAAAAGGTTGAAGCATAAGGAAATAACCACACTGCTGTGCCATTTGTTTAGTCCACCATGGAGCCATTCAGCAAACACCTGACTCCAGTGATGCAACATATTAGCAGCAGTGTCCCAACAGCAATCTTAGAAATGAAGGCTCCTTTCTGCCAGAAAGCGGACAGATTAATTTTGTACACATTGATCAAACAGAAAGACAGGTGAAATGGGGTGAGGGAGAGGAAAGGAAAAATTAGTGGAGCGTGTGCCTTGCCCACAGTCAGTCAGTAGCTGCTCTGTATCCAGGGAACATACTGCAGCAGCAGCTGGGGGTGTCAGAACCTGGCTTGGCTACTAAACACCTCAGGAAAGATGTCCTTTAGCTGCTACTAGTGTAATTATTTTAACAAGATAAGGAGAGCTCTGAGAGACCCCCATTACCCTTATTTTTTTCCTCTGAAGCACTGCTTCACAGTGAGCCTTGCAAGACTCTTCCTCCCATGCTCTCCTCTGCTCTGAGCATAGGTTCTGTAGCTATCTTAACTCCTGCCAGCACTGCAGCCACCAGCAGGGCTCAGACACCTCACAACTGTGTGCATCAATAGGATGAACTCACTGCAGACCTTTGGGGTCCGCCTGGGCTTCATTCAAACTTGTGCAGACGTCAGCAAAGCCAGCTGAGTCATACGCAATCTGCTTCCCACAGAGCCATCGGCCTTTGAGGATGAAGCAGTTGCCACTGCGTCAACACCGTTCTGTGTCACACGTGTGATCCCATATGACTCACACGTTCCCCCGTGCACCCAGCTATCTTATCCCTGCAATTTTCTTGTCCTAGTGTCTCTTTCTCCTGGCCATGCCGAGTGCAGCACAAGTCAGCTATGTGGCAATGGTTATCCAGTCACTCACCTCCCACTGCTGAAGCAAGTAAAGCACCAGGATAGCTCCTGTCTTCAGAGTAGATGTCAGGAGAGGAAAGAGATCACTCCAGCTAGCCAGAGAATTAATAAGAAAGGGTAAGGAAAGGCCTGGAAGGTGAAAAACTGACTTTTGGTTTGGAAAAGCAGAGTTTCATTAATCTAGGGGGAAAGAACAGGAGATGCATCCTAGGAAGGTGGTTGGAGGGAGGAAGGCAAGTGGACAGCAATGGTCCTACAGAGTATAACTGCTATTTGTTGTTTAAAAAAGGAAGCACAGGGAAATCCACAGAATAAAACTAAGGACAGAAAGCAGGAAAATACAGCCTGATGAGGGAGATCTATTCAGCTACACAGAAGTTTCTCCAGAAAATGCATTGCTTGGCTATATGGATAAACCACTGGTAGATCTGCAGTACAAAGAAACCCCACACTTGCAGAAGGAAGAGCATTAGTCTCTGACTCTAGTCAGAGACCGACTCAGTCATCTGACTCTTAGTCTCTGTTTCTTTCATTGATAGAAGTTAGGATAGGCACATCATAAAACAACTTTTTACAAGGCACACCAAGATGAGCCAAGAGGTCTGTGGACTGATTCTTAGTGCCTCTGTTTCCCCACTTGCAAGCAGTGACAACTTCATGCCACAAGGGTAATGTAAACTTTAAAAAGAACCAGGAGAGCCTGTAATAGAAGATGCTATAAAAGGTACAGAATGGTGTTGTTAAAATGGGAGAAAATCCAGAGGAGCAAAGACAAGGAGTGCCACACAGGAGCAGAAAGAAAATGAAAGAAAGAGGACCAAAAAACCACATGACAATCCCTACAAGAGCATTGCTGTGTTTGCAGAATTGCCTGAGTAAGCTCTTTAAGGGAAACACACTTACAGTAAGTGATGTCTAACTTGTATGTGAATCACTCCTCTCCCCATTCCCTACTCTTTGTAGAGAAAAAAAAAAGAAGGTACATACTTCTGTACTGCTCGTTGCACAAGTAACTCACTCAGAGCTGTGCTGGCTGGACATTCACAACACAAATACCTTCCACTTATGTTGCTCGCGGTGACAATTCTTCCTCCAGCATCTAGCTGAAAGCCCTGTCAGGTAGCTGTTCTACCAGGAAGGGTGAAAATAAAACCATCCTCTACAGCCTACTGCTTGGCCTCCTCTACAGTCAGTATTTTCAATTTCATCAGGTTTTTTCTTTCTTTTTCCTTGAGCTGCTTCCTGCCCAGGTACTGTTCAGCATACCCACAGATCTTGGTAACGCTGATAAACACTCAACAAGAAGGGTACAAATGTGCAATTTGATTGACTGCCTAGGCAATACTCAAACACCTTCCACACCCAGGCAAACAGAGATTAAACAGTTCGCATGTCCACAGTGGGCAGGATCTCAAGCCCGGAGCCAAAAGACGCTTCCACTGTATGAATTACAAATTGCTCTTTAGGGAGAACAAGACAAACCAAAAGAACCAAAAAAACCCCACCTCAAACTAGAGAGGGGGGAAACCTTTAACAAGTACTGTTGATTCATATCTATCAGAGGTAAAAAAAAAAAAAACCCAGGGGCAATTACAGATCCCTGGAGGGGAGCAGATAAAAGTGAACAGGAAATAACCAGAGGAATTCCAAAATCCTTCAACTCTGAGCAAGATTTCTACAGTGTGCTGTAAGAGGGTCAGCATACATCAGCAGTAGGAGCATCACTGCATGTAACCTTCACAAATCACTGACTATCTCAGACAATTTAGGGCACATGCTGAAGCACTGAAATAGTCAAGTGAGCTTGAACCAACAGCAAAGAAGACAGCAGACTCCAGAAGTGCTACCAAGGTAGGTGATGTTATGGAGCAGGGTTTGCTTTTACTGAACAGTGAGTCACTTCTCCTGGGGTGACTGGGCAGCGTGATACGTACAGCCGTGTGTTTAGATTACAATGCCTCTCTCTGTGCCTAACAAATCAACTGTTTGGTGGGGCATTTGCTCCGCAGCTGCTGGAACTGTCTCAAGATCATGAAAATTCTGCCTAGTCACACTGCAACGCTGTTTCAGTCATAATTCAAAACCAGATTCTCTCTCGAAGTACTCCTGACGCCATTCTCTTTTTCATGAGTAAACAACAAAGAAGTCATTTCAGTTTCTGTAAACATGTTTTTCTTCATGAGCTAGCCTGTTTGGTGTGCATTACACCCCGTGCTGGCACGGGCTGGGCTGTCTTACAAAAACGCTTTCCACTAATACTGGAATCTTGCTACTCTGAAGGAATGCTGGGTTGCACAAGAGAGGCATCAAGAACCAATTCTGCCTTTTACCCCACAATTTCAGATAAGAAGAATTGGTTGTATGTTAATTGCACATTCCATTTTTACAAAGCCCTTGGGTGTGAGTCAAAATTTCAAAATAACTCCTTTCTTCTCCATTTTTTCAGAGGAGGAGAAGAAAATTATAATATTTAAATAAAGCAAAATGAGTATTTACTAGGCTGAAATAGAGAACACTAATTTGTTACACAAAGAAGTGGCCACGTTTTGTTCTCATTAACTGAAACAAGAATAAATACAATGCATACCATGAGAGCAAAGGAGATTTTAAACCTAAAATTTTATACAGGTAATAGGCCAGCAGATAACTGGTGTGGGAACTTGAAAACAAGCGAAGCAGGAGAATCACTTGTTTCACAAATGGGATGGGTTTTTCATCCATAAACTGGAATTATGGTTGATTCCACTGAAGTATATTTTCCTTCCTCTCTGGTCTTCTTTGGGCCTGATTCTTATCACTCCTCCAATGGAACTGGCAGAGGATAGCATCCCTGACATGGTTTTGAAGAAAAATTGTTCTTAAAATAATTGTTTCATTTTTGCTCTCATTTCTCTATGAACGAATACTTCAAAGTTTCTGTTGGGGATCTCTTGTGAGACTCTTCTGACAAGAATCACTATTCTTCCTAATATTGCATATGGTACTTACTTTAGACTTGCATGTATGTTATGATCTGAAAGCTGAAACACAGTCAGCACTACAGCTAGTCTATGAATCTTCCAAATGATGCCACTTCAAGATAAATGTAGCATCTAACACCTTGTCTGCCATCCCTCCTCCTGTGCTGCTTTTGAAAGTCAGCAAGGCTCACCAAGATGCTGTCTGCAGCAGCATACTGGTCAAAAGAACATTTCAGAAAACACAAGTATAGAAATTGTTGCATACTGTGGGCAATGGGTCACAGAAGGAAGCTGAATATAAGGTCCATTTGTGATGGGTTGACCACCCTGACAGAAGCCACCCCTGTAGACCCCCCACACTTGCCACACAAACCTGATACACCATTGAAAGTCAGTGGGATTCTTGTACTATTCCACTGAAAAAAAAAAAAAATAAAGCCACTTTTGATTAATATGGACTTCATCTCATCTTTTATTGAGATAACAATGCTGTATGTGGCCTTTTGTGATGAAAAGTACCAGGCTGGCTCCACCTTCCTTTGAAAGCTAATCAAAATCTGTGGCTCAACTCAGTACAGCTTACCCAAAACTTTACGCTTATATTCAGTCCTGAATTCATTCTGTCTAATTCGGGAGCATCAGAGCCTTGCATGAGAATCCACAGAGATACACATGCAACTCCACATCTTAGGTGGCTGAATCAACCTTTGGGAAGTATCTCTGTCTTTTCATTAACTCCAGAACAAGCCTACAGATTTGGCCTCTCAGCAGAGATGGTTTTAATTTGAAAGTCTAAATTTAGCTGGGATGCCACTAGTAAGATGTGTTAGTCCAGAGGGACCTTATGGTGCATTTGATTCTTCAGCTGGAATAGATCCCTCATTTTTGTCTCCAGAATCACTGGTTTAGTTCTGTTGGGTTTTTTGTGTTGTTTTTGTTTTTTTTTTTTAATTTACAAACACAGGCTACAGTTTTCAAATGAACATTTTGCAACCAGCCACCTACAGGCATCTAATCGTAAAGAATTTGACCCTCCAAGAAGGTGACTTTTCATATAAGTACATGAATGAAGACAAAGAATGTAATTTCACTGCATTTCAGTTTGAAACTGCTAGCCCTAGCGTCATTGCTCACTGCTAAAAGTTGCTTTAGACAAGTGGAAGAGCAGGCAACATGCTGCATGCAATAGAAGTGTCCTCTGCCAGAGCCGTGGCTACCAGCAGCCTGTGCACTCCCGTGCCCGAGCCGTGGCTACCAGCAGCCTGTGCACAAACGCCGAGCGGTGGGACTGAGCTCAGCGAGTCAAAAATCCCTCTAGCGGGGTGACACCGCAATCGTAAACCGAGCACCAGGCTGGACTTGCTCAGGCTGCATCGCTGCAGAGGACACGGCGCAGCTGCTTCCCTGCAGCACGCACTCATGCTCTGCGGCATCCTAATCTGAGGTGTTGCGCTTAGCTTGTGTAACACAACTGCAGGATCCAGCTCGTTTTCACAGTACAAACTCTTTCTTCTTATTTCAAGACTTCACAATGCCTGATGGGAAAGTTTCTCTTGGACACAATCTCAGTTCTTAAATAAAATGGTTTTGACTTCTGTTTTGAAAATGTTGTGAATTCAAAAATCTAAGAAACAAAGACTCCTCAAAGCTAACTACAGAGAAGGTAGGGTGGAAGGAAGGTACAGAAAGGCAAGTTTTCTAACCAAGTTCTACCACAGGTAACAGCCCTTCTGCTCACATTATCCTTGTTATCCAAACTCTAGTTGCACTTAGCCAAACTCCTATCAGCTTCAAGAAGAGCAGGATCAAATCGTGAGGTTACTACTGTACACGTATCTTATGACTGGATGCAAGAGCTTTACAGCCCAAAGCATTTCACATTGAGATGTCATAGGTACTGTAACTCAGCTCAGCTCCTGGTATCACCTTTCCAGCAGCCACTATCTTATCTATTATCTTTGCTCTTTAGTCTTAAATGGAAGTTAACTCCAATCAGACTCCAGCATTTACTCCAAAAGCATCTGACTTCTTGCTGAGCACATTCTTTGGGCCACCAGAGTGCTTCTAAGCCAGATGTACAGTTCTGTATATGGTAATAGGTTTAATTAATTATAAACCATTATGAAAGAGCAAAACAGTCTCTCAACTGTCCCTTGAAACAGTGAATGAAAATTCAGCAAAAGAAACATCCACCCACAGGGCTCATGTCCATGCTGTGCTAGAACATCTCATCAAGATCAGCTTGGCACTGCACACAAGAAACAGCTGTAAAATGCGGAAGGAGAAACGCCTGTTTAGAGTGCAATTAGAATGTGCTTTTCTTGCTTAAACAGATTGTGACGTGAAAATAAATATACACAGGAAAGCTCAGATTTACTGCTCTGTTGACTAGACAGGTCTCCTGTGGCTTGGATCATTCAGTGACAGCTCCTGCCCTCCCCCTAAACTACCCTCTGTTCTTAGCATCAGTCTATACATGTGTATCATCCTATTTCAAAACATCATTATTCTCTCTCTTTTTGTCCTTTAGCATGATGCAGCTCCCCCCTTGCAGTTCAATTCCTTTGCTTCCCAACCTGCACTCCACTTGTATCTCCTCTTAGGAAGGCCGCTGAATTCCCTTGAGGCAGATGAAGCTATACAGTAGACAAAGTCTTATGCATGGGAGATGAATAATCCACAAACAAAGGCCCCTGGGCATTTATATACCCCTATAGAAGAATTATTGGCTCCTCTTTCATTTGTTCAGAAAAAGAGCACCTCTGATTCCTCCCCGCATTGTGCCTGCATGCTAGAGAGTACACATGCATAAACGCTCAGATACAGCGGGTCTGGTATGTCCAGAATGCAACAAGCTGACCACGTGCTTTGTAGTACTTCTCTGAGCATGTCTGATGGCCAGGACACCTAAACACCAACAACATTCTAGAAGGCCTCAGACAAGCCTCCCCTCTTTCTACCTGGGCAAAATATCCTGGAAAGGAATAGGGGAAAAGTGGGGATAAAAGCCTGATCTGGAGAAGTCTAGGAAGTATAGTACCTGTACTGCCACAGGAATGGGACTGCACCATCACCCACACTGTTGAAGGGATTGCTTCTGAAGCTGAAAGGAAAGAGCTGCCCACTTTCCTTCTCTTCTTACCATCCATAACGGGAAACGCTTTGACAACCAGCCATTGCTGTACGTTAGATTATTACATCTCAAACCATTTAATATGTATACAGCAAGCTACAGCCTGATCACAACACAAGCACAAGTACCATAAAATAAATTGGATCTTCATTTGTATCTCCTGGCTCAGTACTGAGAGGAGCCTTACAGGTACACAACTATTGTTTGATAAAGAACAGCCCATTAGTCTTAAAAATAAATAAATTAAAATAACAATTTTTAAAAAATCAGTTCTTGAACCCAGAGGTGCCAATACTGCCACTCACTCTTTAGCTTTTGATCTGTGTTACAGACAGAACTGACTGCTGGGATGGTGTTCCCTCCTGCACAGCAGGATTACAGCAGAGCCGAGAGCCCACATCTGCCCACACTGCAGCTTGCTCAGCCACATCTCGGCACCACCAGCCCAAACTGGTCTGCCTTACTATTGTAACCCCATCCTCACAAAACCAGAGAAGGAATCCACAGTCTGACTGCATCCTGCACAGCACGCTCTACATGAGGAGTTTTGGTCAGGACGTTTTTTATATGAAACAGTCCTGAAGGAAAAAAGGCAAATAAGAAGGTGGTACTAAGATCAGACTTTCAGATAACTATTCTGTCTGTTCAAATTAATTGGAAGAGGTTTTTGGAGAGAAGGTGATCTTCTTGGAAGCAAATCAAGCTTACAGCTCATTCATCACTGGAAGACCACCTCTTTTATTTGGGCCAATCTCATCAGAAGCTTACCTCTTTCCTGAAAAACATCTGGTCATATCTGAACAACAAAGAGCAGCTTCATAATGAAAGACTGAGGTTATTTATGTGAAGGTGGAGTATGTCCTGCCATGAAAAGCTTACAAATGAGAATAGAGTAAGATACACATCAAGCCTCTGGAAACCTCTGCATCAGTTTGAGGAAAACTGCTAAGTAGAACAGAGCAGAGTTGAACTTGTCTGCAGTAAAGTCAGTGGTTACCAGTCTTTAGAGAGATGATTGCTAAGCCACTTTAAATTCCTTTTTGCCAAGCTCAAAACCATCTAAATTCTAAGAGATACAGAAAATGACAGTATTTGCAGAGCTCATCTTGCTGCTGATGTCCACAAATTTCTGCTGCCACCTGCCCTCCACAGCTGCTCAGCACCTTATAAAGAAATCAAGCTCCTCTTCCAGATGTTTTTGTGTGATTTTAGAAGTCTCAGTTTTTTCTACTTTATTTCAGCACTTGACACCGTATTCAGTAATTCATAGCTTGGCTGTAGCTACCTTATTTCTCAATTATTTCAAATATTTCCTCTCTCTTCCCATGCAGTTTCAACCTGAAACAATCTGGTTCTTCACTCAGACTGAAAGAAAATAAAAGGATCAGGGCGGATAAGGTATGAATGGAATAAGTACACAAAAGAATACTTAACTGAGTAAAGTACCTATTCATATGAGTACTTGCTCATCCAAGGCACAATTTTCCCATGTACTCCACCAGTGCCACAAGCCGCACCCATGATTTTCTAACATCTGTGGCTGGTGAACAGGCTCCACTTCCAGTCAGGAAAAACTCTGACCCCCAAAAACCATTTCTTTGTCAAGTACCTAAAATCAGTCCTATTAGTAAATACAAGAAATTTCAGATGGTACATCATCATGCTACAAACTCAATGGAAGAGCACATGAGGGTAGTGAACAAACTGAGATAGCAAAAAACTCTGTTTAGTGTATCAATGGCTACCTTTTATCCAGAATATAGTTAACACTCAAGACAAAAGGGGCACTGTGGAACAGAGGAAACATCAGATACGGGTGATAAAGATGAGCAAAAGCAGAGAATGCATCTCAGATTAAGAGATCCTGCAGAGACCTGGAACTTTATCTCAAAAACTGAGATAAAAGGAAGTAATCAAGCTATATTATAAACGGTGTAAAGCTAACCATGGAATAGTTCATTCTCACCTCCTCATATCATAAGAAGATATCCAACAAAACTTCAATTAAAAGGAACTATCCCATAACTAACCCGCTGCAGGATGTCATTCTCCAAGGCATCTAGGACTCAGTGCTGCCTAAGAGGGTATTCTGAACTAGATGGACTAAGGGTCCAAATCGCTTTGGCAAGCCCTTTGTTCCTGCTATTGTGAGTTATCACTCCTACAAAGAAAGGGCTTTTCTTTTTAATTTTCTGAGTTGTTTTATAACAGTTTTAAGAAAGCAACTGCAGAGCTAACAGAAGTAGAGAGCACAGGGCTTCCGTCACCTAGGGAACAGACAATATCCTCTCAGGACCTGGTGTATAATCACAGCTGTATTAACTGGCATCAGCTAGCAGTTACCTTAAGCAATAAAAGTCTCAAAGCTGGAAGAGTCCATTAGAGAGCAATTACTCAGAATAACAGGGAAGGTAATAATTTTCCATATCATACCTTCAAACTTTCAGACACATGGCACTGAAATCCAGTACAGCTCAGCTGTAAATCAACTGTGCATCACAAGACTATTAAATGCTTTTGAACCATTCAAAAAGTGTTTTCCCACCGTTTGGTACAAATTGAATCAAGATGTATTCTCAGCTGTATGAATATCAGAAGGAATAATAATTTAGTTTTTCTCCATTTCAAAATAAATTCCTATTGGTGTATCTAATTTAATAGATTTTTTTGGTCTAATTTCACAGAATATGGCTGAAATGCAGGAAAGAAAAATGGTTGTTGACGCCCCAAGCAGGCATCTTTAGTCATGAATGGAAGCTTATTGTGCAATTAAAATAAAACTCCAAAAAGATCTTTAAAATAACTTATAATGCTTTTTAGAAAGCTCATAGTGATTAATTTACTGCTTGTTTACTAAGAAAATCCAGCTTAGATTTAAGATGAAAGTGGTAGAGAAACCAGATGTTAGGACAAATATCTGAATCTAATGCAGTGCAAAAACAATTTAGTACTCATGTTTTTAATGCTTCCCCCCATTTCCCACTCCATTTTGGTTCCCCTGAATCAAGACGGCCTTTTAAAATTATCTCATTTTACCTTAAAGGTCATATTATAAAACTCAAGTGTATGTCTGTACCCAGCAAATTGAGTTCAATCCTGTGACAAATGTCCTTCAAGACAAGAAATGACAAGTTTCCTTCCCTAACATGTCTTTAAATAGTGTGCAATCCAACCAGCAAATACTAAGCAGCACATGCATTATGGACCATGCCACTCACCCTCCTGTAAGGCACAAAGCAGAGGATGTGCCAGATGAAAACGTGGCAGTTTCTATATAATCAGAACAGGCCAGCTTTTAGTGGGGAGGTTAACTAACATATAGTTATGAAACTTATCCTCAGAGAATATTGTGAATATTTTGAATGCATGTGTTCAAAAAGTGATTAGAAAAAATTGCGACAGAAAAATTGGTCAAGGTCTATAAAACAGAATGACATGAGAACAAATTAAAGAAGTCCCTCAGCTGCACATGATCAGCGGCTGGGAGAATACACTCAGGAAGTTTGGCTACATGCTTGCCCATTTCTTCTGTTCTTTCTTCAGCATTTGCTCCCAGCTCCAGTAAGATACAAAATACTGGACTTTAATCCAATACAGGTGTTTATGCATCAGAGATGACCAAGCAAAATGATAAGTCTCAAGGAACTGAAATTATAAGGCTCCCTGAGATGTTATCTATACAGTTCTGCCTCAAATCAGAATTGTATCCAAGTCTTCCCCAACAGATATGTTTCTAAGCCGTTCTTAAATATGTTAAAGTGATGACTTCACAAGCTCTGCCGGGGAACAAGTCTAGGTCCCATTTCAATCTACAGGAGCTGATCTAGCTGCATGTGTGGGACAGGCACAACTATGTCGTATCATGGTGCTAAAAGCTAGACTTTCTACTGTCTTCCCTCCCCAAGTAAATCCACGCCTATCATCTCATACTATGTAGCTAGGCATTGCCTCCTATGCCTAACAAGTAAATTTGTGGTCAAATCTTGTGCCTTGTTACATAAAAAAAAGGAAAAATCCCTCTCTCCAAATTCTTTCAAAATTCTTATTATTAAAAGTAATTGTGGGTGGCAGCCATGTCTACTGACAGAAACATCCTCGTATCCACCTGTCAAATCTAGAGGGAAATACTGTAGCAGAATGGCACTAAATAGCTGCATCAGTTGTGAATCAAGGCTGCAGGTTTCTGAAACTCCACCTCATTTTGCACTGTAACATACACAGAACAGGCACACACTTAGGTACCAACTCTCATGCCAAGGACGCGGTAAGTTCTAAACCACACTTACATGATCTCAAGCCCTCATCTTGCAGTAAAGCATTGCTAATTACTCAGTGTTGTAGAAGACTAACGAGGATTTGGTTTGCATCAACCTCAAATCAACCTGGGATCTAAACCTCAGCTCTCCAGAAGCCTGAAAGCATCTGAACAATTGTAGGTAAGGCTTATCTTTGCCTTTAGTACAGCTAGAAAAACAAAATTCTGAACCCAGGCTCTGGATTTTTTCTTAAAAAATGTATTGCTAAGACATGCATCTAGAAGAGAAGAAGAACAGGACTTCCATACAAACATCTTTACAGTCTCCTTTTAAACCAAGGCCTAAACCCCTATGTTACCTAGATATTCTAAAAATAAAGATTTGAGGCCTCTTTATCATAGAACGATGCAATGCAAAAATAAAATGTTGAGTTGAAATATTCTGCTGGAAAATAAGCCTGTCAAGTACAGCTGGGAAAAATATATTATTTGTTTGCAATCAATAGGGTCTGTTTTCAACTTCACCATGTCACCATATGACTGACCACTGTAGGATCACAGGTATTAATTATGTAAGCCATGACAGATGTAACTAGCTATAACTGAGCTTTTACCACCTGCATCATAAACATAATCATCCCATGGCTGATGATATTCCATTACAGTTAGTAAGGACATGTACAATTCTCTTTTGATAAGGGGTCATTTGACATAAGCCCCTCACAGACTCCCAGACCTGTACTCTACTCCCCAAAATATTTATTTTAAAGGGGCCAGGGTTACTTATGTCAAAGACAGTGGCAGACCTGTGCCCCTATAGGGGACTGAATGTGTAAAGACCAAGTTCTGTCATGTTGCATGTCTCGACTTCCACAAGTTGTCAGCAGAGAACATGCCCTTTGCTCAAAGGATGCACTCTTTTCCTTTGGTTCTCAGACATTTTGCATTTTTCCATGATAACTCTAAGGCTTAGTCCAGAGGGGGTTGTTGAACACGTTGTGTGTTTCCAAAATGATGCTCACTGCTGGATGCATTACTCCATCCTCAGGAATAACGGTGGCCATTGACATCAGTGGTAAGAAGGAATGTATCTCATTTTCTCTTTGTAAACTGTGCCCTTTTTTTCTGCTTGCGATCTCCCTCAACAAGGCTGGCACACCAGACATTAGAAACTACCTTATCATCCTCTCATATTGTGCAAACATAAAAGGATATCACACTGATAACACTCCTCTTGTTACCATTGCAGCTATTTGTAGTAGGGGAGATAACTCAGAACAAAGTGATGCCTTTGTAGTACCAAGCATGTCATTATAGTCTAACTGAAAATCTACAGAGCAACTCATGTCCTCCATTTCGCTCTTATACATTCCTTGAAATTACCTTTTATCTATATCATTTTCCCCTCAGTGACCAGGTACTTCATTTTCTCACAGTTGTCTCAAGATAAGTTTTAGCCAATACACAGTTAATAGGATCTAACCTATTTTTTGTATTAAATACACAAAACAAATTCATGTCTCATTACTCTTTTTTATTATTCATAATTTTATACTTTTACTTGGTTTTAATTATACTTTTGAAATTATACTTTTAATTATACTTTTTGATATGTCAATATTTTTCAAACTTTTTTTCCTGAATCTGCATTTTCAAAAGGTAAATAACATGCAGGTTAGATTGTGCCTTTTGATACTAAGTTTTCTAGCTGTTGCATTGCTTTGATTATTTCTAACATCTGGGATCAGTATGTGTTATTTCACCGCATGAAAATGTTCCTACACTAGAATAGTCAGTTCTGAGTAAGCATTCTGCAGCATGCACTATTGATACTATGTACCTTACGAAAGTCAAAGTGCGCTGAAAGCACTCCAAAAGTACATTTCTTCCTGGCTTTTCTCTAATTCCAAGCTCTGAACACTTGAGAAGTCAGCCAACAAAGCCTTCCAGCATCAGCTCCTAAATTCTACCAGAAAGGCATGTTAGGTGTCTAAGCATTTTTCTTACAGCTGGCCCTCAGAATCTTGCTGCCTTGAACGAGCAGTGCCTCAAGAGGTCCTGGCATGTTTCTTTTAAGGCATACCATTTGCCATGGGTGTAGACACTTGTTTTAATGTGAAATAGCAGGGTAGGGGAGGGCAGAGAGACAGCTTGAGTAGGAAAGCTGATACTCCAGTTTTTTTCTGCTAAATACAGTTAGCAAGATCAGTCCCCTGGATAAGCAGTTTGATGTTTTCTTCAATTCAGATGCATAGGTCTTCAACAGTCTCAGCTGCTGCTTCTCCCACAGAGGCGAGGGGAACCTGGAAAACTTGTGAACGGATGGGCCTTTTCTGCAACAGTGTCTAGATTCCTCTTTTTGCTGTCTGGAAGAATAACCCAGCACAGCCTTCCCATGTGAGCCTAGCTGAAGTTTACCTGTCTCTATTTCTCCCATTTCTTCTACACTATTGTCCTGCTTCTCTCAAAAAACAGTTTGTTCACTGTTTACAAGGATATTGCACTAAGGAGGCATGGTATAGGACCCGCCAACTTCCTTTGCTCTGACCATTTTTTTCTACTTTTCCTGTCTCCAATCTTCAAGAATTATCTTTGCATGAGGAGCAGCCAGCCAGCCAACAGTGAGACCACGATTTTTAGTGGGCTTGAAATTCCACAACCATGAAGTTAAAGCATTTCTTGCTCCCCTCTCAAATGCAGTTTTTCTATACCAGAGGAAAATACAAAGAGCTACTAGCCCATCCCTTATGTTTTTTTTTTTCCTGTTGTAAATGATAAATCATAGGGATTGTCCTTCTCCTTCTACAAACTCTTCAGCAGCAATATAAAACCTTCATTTTTCCAGACAGGATTACCTAAGTGATACATTACCTACTATTGTGCCGTATCACTGTGTCAATAGTGACTGAACAAAGTACAGAATTATGTGGTGTAACTTCCAGGTGCCAAAATGAAAATCACTTAAAGCTTTCTGATTGCTGTGAAAAAAGAAGAAAAAGTGAGAAAAAAAACCCCACCAAATTTTCAGCAATATGTGACTCAGCTTTTGCTGGCTAAAGCTGTATCTGACGTTGTCTGCATTAGAATCCAGCTACAGGTCATCAAGAAAAATGTAATTCCTTTATTTGACTGTGTGCTCAGCTTCCCAATTTGAAGATTTTTAATAGTTGTCTGATTCTCAAGGTGGCCGTAGCACGTGGCTTCTACTGTTGTAGCTTGTACACAAAAACTGAACTTTTGACTAACTGCACAAATAAAGCTGTTATGCCATCCATGTTTCCCAGCTGGGAGAAAAACCAATCTTAAAATCCATCTGAGATCACTGCAAAGCATCTGATACCATTCAAAAGACCACAAAAATGTGGGTGAAATGCTAAATTTTCAATGCTCTCTGAAGAAAAAAAGAAAACAGGAAGATCCTTATGAAAATAATAAGTAGGAGATTTTATCTTGCCTGACAAAGGCTTGCACTGCAAGTCCACTAAACTAAAGAAACTGAAAATATACCCTTTAGCAATGAATAAAGTTGAAATCAATCTTAGCTGCCTTGTTTGCAAATGGAATCTGATCCTCATATTTCAAAGTAGCTGAAAATGACTCAAGACAAATTCACAAATCCAGTTACTCAACATGAGATAATGGAAATTATGGCTCTAAAACTCATCAGGGATGCTTCTGAGAAAATTTCTGGAAAGTGCTGTACAATTATGAATGATGAAACAATGGATTTCTCCAAAAGACAGCGAGTGGTTTTGTCTCTGCAGTGTGTAGATGACAACATCAACATTCATACAGAGTTCACCAGATTCTGCATTCTATGCTTGAGGAGAAATTACACCAATAATTAGAATGTTGTGTGCCAATCTAAGGGACATTCGATGGTATGGATAATGCTACAAGAGTGCTGTTAAAATGGCAAGCTTCACATCAACCTGATTACAAAAAAGAACTACAAGCCATTAATACTCACTACTTAGGATTTTCCTTTATCTCTACAGACATTTCTGAAAATGTTTAACTTTTTTGGAAGTACCCAAAAGGGATGGAGCATATTAACAAGGATATGTTGCCTACATCACCTAGTATCTGTGTGTCCTCCATCTACCATGAGGAATAGTTTCACACTCAGAGAACAGCTTTGCACATGTGAAATTCAGAAGGATGTAAAGGGTACAGTGAAAGATCCTGAATGAATAGTATAGCAGCTCAGATGGGAAAGACTAATATCCTCTTTGGTACTGAATTAAGTAAGAGAATCCTAGGCATGGTAAACAACCCATCTTTCCACAGCCCTGCAAGGGCTGGGTATATTAACAAGATAAGGCCACTTTCTTACACAAAAACATTAATTTCCTTCAGTCATCCAATTGGGATAAAAGTTACAATTTGTTTGTATCCAATGGCTTTTCACCAAAGATTACTGGAGTGCCTGAATGCAGTTACCAAAAATTAGAAGGGAGTTGTGTAAGTGTATCTGTGCTGAAGTAATTGTTTTTATAGCATCCAGTATTCAATCAAGTTGAACGCACAGGCTTAGAAAATGATTCAAGATCTTTAAACTCACATAACAACTCCAAACATAACAGAAATGCAGAAACAAAATGGGCTTCAAGTGGCTGATTCTGATTTCAGCTGTAATTGCCTGATTACTCAGCCTCTTCTGTTGCAAGCCAACTGTAAACTCACAGAAAGGTCCTTGTAGTCAGTTCAGAAGTATCTCAGCTGGCTCAGCCAAGGCTGGCTTCCAGAACACCACAGTTGATAAAGATAATTTTGATGTTACCAGCCATCAGTCTCATAAGCAAGTGCAGTTTTAACATCCTCTATCATATTAAAAATAGAGCTTCAATCCAGGATGAGACAGTTATTTCTCCAGGGTTGTATGGTTTTAAAAATGAGAACAGAACTGATGACTTACAGCTTACAGATGTTTTGGAAGAACTAATACCAAGAAATGGAGGGCAAATACGGGTGACTAGAAATTTGGGGGCCCACATATCATTTTTTAAATTCACATTTTAAAAACAGCCTTCTGTTGTCTTCTCACAAAGCAATGATGATCTGCCTCCTCAAAAGTTCAGGTGGCCCTGTGAGCAGTTGCTTCATCTTTTCATCCAGCTTTCAGAAATAACTTACTCCAAGCATCCATCTGTAAGTCAAGGCTCCTCTTCTTCCAGAAGCCTCACACACTCAAAACAGTCACCTGGCCCAAACAGCTGCTTGTTTAGAGAAAAACCGCCTTTCCTCTGAACACTATATCAGGGCATGATGGGAGCCTCGCCTCATTCCAGGACCTTACAGGAAGAGGACATGACTTTCTTATGCCTTCCCTTCTTCCAACAATGGCTTCAAGTATTTTCTTCACCTTCCTCTATTTATTCCCTGGGTAAGTGGGACAGGAAAAGTGTCCTCACTAAATTAACAGGCTCTCAAACTACTATCTTGAGTTATAAAGGGCCAGGCCTCTCCTTACAGGGACAGACAGTTTTCCCTTCTAAACTCAGCATTTCCTTAGGTTACAATTAGAATCCTAGTTTTGAAAGGATTAAAGGCCCCAGAACCTCAAATTATTTGTGCCTATACTGGTTCTAGAGCACACAGTTCACATACTGTGAAACGGACATTTCCTAAATTCTTATAAAAGCTGCAATTAGGAACAGTTTGCCTAAATTTTGCATTGAGATGCTCAACTTGGTTTATAGGCCACGCATAACTATTTTTAGAGCCACAATGAATACACAAAAGCTGAGATCAGAATCTCCTTCAAGGTATTTCTGTTTAAAAATACTGTTCTTGAGTCCCTCATTCCTTGCTCAGCCTGACACCAGAGGAAACCTTGAGAAAAGGCCAGACTTTTAGAAATAAGAGTGTCCGTTACCTACCCCATATTTCTTTCCCTGTAGGACATCATGCTAGACTGATGCCTTGCCTCTGTTTGCCAAATAGTAAATACTTAAGATATATAATGCTTGATTCCTCTGCATCCCCTAGGAATTACTTCAACATTAACAACTTGAGGAACTGATTTGTGTTCCCTCCTCCATTTCAGCACAGAAAACAACAATTAAGAAAAATCCTCATGAAGTAGTTTGTCAGAAACCTTTGGCTTTATCACCAGCACATGCATTCCTATGATTTGCAAGTCTTCCTTCCTTACAAGAAGTCTGACTTCATAGTTCAACACAGTTTGATCCAGAGATAGTTGGCATCTTTACAGTGAGTAGATAAGTAATGTTTTCATGCAATGTGACAGCAGTTACTGTGCATATAGCAAAGTAATTGACTCTCCTGATTTATTACAAATGCTATCAACACAAAATTCACAGTAAGACTTTCATTATATTATGTTTTCTGTATAAACATCTCCATGGGTTTTGCCAATCCATTTTACATCCAAAAACTGTAACAGCAGGGATGCATAAAATATAAATATGTCTGAGTCTGTATTTTGACTATTTCTAAGAAATATGCTTTAAGCAATTAAAATGATAAATAGAATAGAAAAGGAAGCTACTTCATTGTTTAAATCCAACATTTCATGCTCAAATGATTTCACAGGATCTCTCTCTTCTTCAAATTGTCCTTCCATCTACCTGGAGTTTCCCCTTCCCCCAACCCCGAAGGAAATGAACTACAGACAGTTTGGGGGGAAATAAGATTTATATGTCTTAAACACTATAAAGACTTATTACATATTGCAGACAAAAGTTAGACAGTTCCTGCCAAAAAACCCAGTCTATACATCCCTAGCTACAGACTGAGTTGGTGCCATAACCTGCAGTTTGGAATGTGTTTAAATCAGGCATTACCCAAGGCAGAGATCAGGTGCTTTCAACCACCCAAAAATGTCTGTACTGAGTGTAACTGTGCTGATACTGCTGGCTTTCCAGAACTACACCAAAATGGAAAAATTTCATATCATCTAGTTTGTGACACCTGACCCATCTGCAATATCCAACACTCCAGGGCTTTTCTGAGAAGTGGACCACTCCTCTGCTAAAAGGCATCTTAAATTCAAAAAACTTCAGTTTGAGTCTTCTCATACAAGGTCAAAGCCAGACCTTCCAAGAACAAAACTGGGGACCACACACAAAATGTGTCAGTATTTTCACACACCTGTCCTTGTTTTAGGTGCTGATGAAAACTGAATACCTGGGGACGCGGAAGTCTCATTAGGGTCTTTACACGAGCAGACTGGCTACAGTCCTGCCCTCATACTTGGCATTCAAGGTGTGAAGATTTGGTCCTCAATGAGATAATGCTTTTGCCTTAATTGTGAAAAACGTTACACAGCATTTGGGTTAGATTTTCAAATACTTTGGACGGCTAGACATGAGACATTTATTAACTGAAGTGTCAAACAAGAGCAGATGAAAGTTCTATCACTAAGTCTTTTTTCCAATTCCACAACTCTTTCAGCAGCTATAAGCAAACAGTAGCACTCTTGTCCATCAGGAAGAGTCTGTGGGCCAGACAGATCCTATTGGCTGGAAATCAAGATAACTCCCATAGAGATTTGGGAAAAAAAAAAAAAAAAAAAAAAAAGGAAATTTACTCTATTCTAAAACCTTACAGACATTTGTTGGCAAAAAAAGCATGTATACATAAAAAGCAGATTCTGAGTTTGGATCTGAAGAAAGATCTTGCAAATGTTTACTTTGCAAAACATCTATTTCTTCTATTCCCACCCTTTGATCTCCTATATGGCAGCAGTAATTTGAAGTATTTATTTTCACATTATTATTTTTAAATATAGGTAGCAGGTCATATGCATTACCATGGCTGCTGATACAATATCCTTTTAGAAAAGTAAGGCTTTCATAATCCCCATGGACTCTACCTTTAGAAAGAAGTCATCTTAAAGTCTTGTTCCTTCTTAACTGGGCTTGTATATCTACTTTCCTACACATATGAATAAAATACAAAAATTACAGTTGGGAATTTCTGTAATTATTAAGAAGTAAAACTCCAACAAAATGCCCCTTTCTGTATCTTTCCTTCTCTGTGATATTACCGTGTGTTCTGTGGGTCAAAACTTCATTTAACTCTACCATGAGAGGTAGGAGGGAGAACAAACATTCGGTGAGTCTAACCAGGACATTTTTTCATGCTTCAGAGACAATGACTGAGCTGATAATCTATAGTAAAAGTTGATCAGTAGATTGGAAATGTCATCCTTGTAGGTGAATAATGCTCACTCCAGCACTGTATAATTTGTTTACACAGCAGGTCTGAAACAAGATTGTCAGGTTATTTTTTTTAAATAGTTTCATATGATCATCATGAATGGTCACTGTTGTGCTACTCACTTAGATCTCCAGAAACAGGAGTCACAACAAGAGATCTTATTACACATTGTTGAAAACAAAGCAAAACTCTCTTTTCTCTAGCGCAAATAACTGTAGGCAGTCTCATCTCCTTAGCTCCACAGGTGTCTGCTGGTGTGATCTTAAATGGCTGTCTTCCAAGCACATGTAATTTGGTCTAGACCCCATCAGCCAAATCCTTCTGTGAAAAGTAGATCTATAGCAACTGCCAAACTCTTCTGCAATTGCCTGGAGTACAGTATGCATACGTCCAGCAATACATGTCTAACCTACTTGTAGATAAACACTTCTCCTATCACTGACTTGTTTAGGCCCAGGTCCAATGACAAAACATTCTGCTAATGAAAACAAAACACGACACTCAGTCCTGCCTTCCCACTGGCTGAGAGTGAAATACTGCCTTGCAAAGAAGTAGCTATTTGCCACTATTTTAATGATGACGAAATGATACTTTGATTCCAAAAGCTAATGCTTGGCTTGAATGAAGTTAGCTAATCTGTCTGTTGTATCACTTGTTTTCAGAGAGGAGGTTTGTCTTTATTAGGCTGCAATGTTGAATCACAGACTTACAGGAAACAGCTTCCTTATCTATTCCAGAGGCCAAAATTAGCATAAAAACGTGGTGTTCTCATACTGGGAAATGTTATAGCGCTCATCCTCAGAAACAGCTATTACAGGATTACAGAACATTTTCCATTTTGAAATGCACGTAAGGTGGCAGGAAGGGCAGTGATTTACATTGATCCTCTTCCTGTCAGGCCAATACAGCTCTGCTCCCTACTCTCACTAAACCAAAACCTTTCAAGAAGCAGAGTAGATGAGGCCTCTGAGAGCTTCCTCCCAGGCTTCAAGCTTTGCTGAAGAACCGTAGGGCTGGCCTGCTGTCCTTAGTGTGGTGTAACTCAGCTGAAGTTAACTTCTGCAAATGCACTTCAGTACTGACTCAACCAGAGGCCTTGATTACTCAAGCCCCCAGGTTCCACTGAACATAACAGCTAATATTAAGTCGGACTTCAAGGCAAGTACCATCTTCAATGTTCTCTAGAGCCATCAATGAATCCGCATAGAGTCCAGGGCAGTATCAGGGTAGCTATGACTTCCTGCCTTTTACAGGTGAGGGACTGGAAGCAAGGAGACTTAGTAAATCAGTCCAGAACAGACTGCAGGGCTGTGTTCAGAATAAGGCTCTCCCTCAAGTTCACAGTCCTCTCTAGCTGCCTCTCCTTGTGTTATGCCTCGGAATGCTTTCTGAACTATCCAGGAGGGTTTCTGAAGAGAAAGGATAAGAGAATTTAGTTCTTAAGAAAGTCCATCTTCATCCAAACTTGTGCAAAAGTGGAACGGTACTGCTAAGGACCAGGGTAGGGATGGGAACAGCTGCTCCAAATATTCACATAATCAAGATGTCCAAATGAAAACATGCGGTTGTAATGGTTGCCATTTCTGCTTGTTAATTTTTCCCCTGTTACTGCATACATAACTCAGCCTGCCTGACATGCATATGTACATGACAGTTTTGTATTTGCCAGAACACTTACAAATATTTCTATGGTCAAAGTATATCCAGGCCCCTACTGAGATGCAGTACCCTTTGTTTAGATAACATACACAAGGCTTAAAGACAGTTCCTCCCCAAGGAATTTTAAAAAGAAGTGGG
>NW_010129329.1:13193-28721 GCF_000699245.1 Pterocles gutturalis | reverse complement strand
AAGAGGAGAATTGAGGCACAGAGAGTTGAAGTAATGTGTTCACAGTCGTACAGCAAGCCTGGAGAGAGTTGGGAATTAAAGCCAGACCTCCCAAGGCCCAGCTCAGTGCATTAACCACTAGACCCTCTTTCCTGAAAAGCCTACTCCCACTTGCAATTCAACAGCGAATTGGAGCATTGAACTAAATACTTGGCACCAAGCATCAATACTGATGGATCACTTAATTTCCCGATAACTCAAGTCATCACTACACACATCGTGGTCTCTTGCTCCACAATATATACAATATATAGTCTATTTTCACAAAGCCACAAAGTAATTGTTGCTTCATCCATTAAGAGTATTTTGGCAGAATAGAGATTTTTTTTGTTTTGTTTTTGTTTGGAAATCCTGCCAAGAAACCCTCTTTGGTGGATAGTAACACATTTAGGGACTTGTTACCTTACAAGTTAAAAGGAAAACTTGATTAAAAACTATATTCAACAGAATGGAGTTGGCTGAAGAATCGGAGCATCAAAGAATGGGAATCTTTCCCAGTAAGGCCAAAGGTACTGCCCAGAGTCCATGGCAAACAATGGAAGTATTCATCAGAAGTAGTGCACCTTCCCCGCTGAATATTTGCAAGAGCATAGAAAAGCAGAGCGGGTCCTGGTATCAATAGGTTAACTCTGTCTTAGAAAAAAAAATACAGTCTAGAATCAGTCACAATGTCCACAATATATTTAAAATTTCAACCATGCTTCACAAGATCAGACAGATCATGTTTCCTAAACAACTTAAGAGTTAGCTCATAGGGCTTCCAAAAAAGCTCTTTAAGGAGAAGTGAACCCCTGAGAGTTTTACACATATCCATGTATATACACACAGAAATACCTAGTGTAAGTTTTCAAGGCTTTCAGGAGACCTGCATACGTACAACACACTGCCAACATAAGCCAAAGCCCACAAACCCCAACTCTAAGAGTAAATACTACAGCCCTGTTTCACTGCTGGAACAGCAGATAACAGCTTATCACAATTGACCTACTTACCTGGGGATCTACAGGTCACTGAAACCTCTTAAGATGATCTTCTGTCTTGTTGCTGTCTTTCACTGTGTAGTAAGAAGGGAATGATTTGTATTTGCATACATCCAAGATACTCTTGGATTGCAAGATTCCCTTGGTTTAAAATAGAATCCAGGCCAGGTGCAGGTAATATCAGTAGTCACCAGCATTGAGCTGCAACAGCTCCATCATCTCAGTAATCTAGACAACTCCTTTCACATTGTGGTTTAACCACAGATGCTAAAAAATACTTCTTAATGGGGGTGAATTTAACAGTGAGAGGGAAGAAAGACAACCATCATTTTTGGAATTTACAAGAAGGCAGAACACTTCTGTGGATACTTCTGCAGGTGTGTTACATATGGGTTGGAAAGTAATTTGCTTCACAGTCATCAGAAGAACTAAGCCTACCTCAGAGATAAAGCTGACTTTGAAGAGGAATCAGCTGGCGAAATACTATGGTCTCTTTCTAGCTGGTGACCTCTGTTAAAGGGCCCAGTTCAAGCTGATGTTGCTGTTGTGAGCCTAAGCGAAGGATCAAGGATTGAAAGATTCATATGAAGAGATCTGCTCTCCTGCTTCTATGAGAGAAAGTGAATGCTGTGAGTCTACAAAAAAAGGCAGTGGATTTCTGTATTGACCTGTCAGACCCTCCAGGTGGATACATGGAAGACTGAACTGCTATACTGCCATTACCATACTGCTTTGTGCATTACAGGCATGCCTCATCTTTGCTTATCTGTCCAGATGGTCAAATCACCATAGCTTAACAGCTGAGCCATTCTGCCTGTTCATGGAGTAAGCATTTTTAGCCTGAAGCAGGTGTGAGATCATTGTTCTCAAATATTTTTTCCATGGTGAGACAGACTAAATTACATTGTCTCCCCTTTGCCACAGGCCAAGAGCACAGCAGGGGACAGGCATCACAGTGTATCTGGCACATGAGAATTTTTATTTTGCAAAAATGAACAACAGTTATAAAAGCAGAATACCTTCATTGTCCCCTGTCCCTGCAACAAAAAACAAACTTGTCTAAAAAACAAACCCATCCATTAAACAGGGATGTCTCTGGGCAAATCAAGTCACAATTTTAATTTGTGGTGAAAAAAATTTCACATTTTAAGTGACAAAAAAAATATTACATCATACCGAAATTCCAAGGCAACACAAAGAAGAGAAAATAAAATAAAAAAAAAAAAAAACTAAGAACATGAGCTGCTCCCAATGGCTCAACTCAATGAAAACAGTGGATGTAGTATGTGAACACTTCTTCAGTGAAAGATCAGTACTTGTTCTGCGGAGCTCTGCTCTAAATGGAAGAAAATGCAGCTCTTAGACACGTAACACTTGAACAGCCACTAGGCTAGTCCCGACTCTCCATCTTTTCTTTTTTTCCCCCCCCCCAAAAAAGCTGAGTTTATAGCAATTGAACAATTTTCTTAGGCCTGACTGCATGCTGCAAACGTTGGTGCTACAGCATGGACATTATGACTTTAATAAAACTAGAAGCAGCTAATGGTTAACAATAAAAAATAATATTTTTCCTTCAAGCAATTAAATTGTAATATGGGGCTCTCTAATTCCTTCCTGTCTGGTCCCATGGGCCTAAGAATAAGGCAACATGAGAAATAAATAATGTGTTGCTGTTACACTGTTTGAACCGAATCTTAAAGCCTCTACAGGAGAAATATTCTCTCCCTCATTAATTCTGAAATCTCTTTTATGGTTCCATATATCAAGTTACCTTTCTGCTAACCTTTTATTTATACGCTAGTTTACTGCATTATGTTTCCAATTCAGCATTGTTTTAACGAGTAATTTGGCTTTGATAAATCTATGACACATCACAGACAAATTCATGTTACATTTAGCCCAGCAAGTACTCCAAAATAAGCAGACACCCAACATTCAAAGGGCCTGAAATATTTTGCAACTGTACCTTAATGTTAGTTTGTTTGTATTTATTCCCTTCCAAAGGCAAATAACTTCCCAGCTCACTTTAACAAAGAAGTACTAGCAGCAGACAAGAAAGGGATTATATTAGAAGGAAGGGAGAGTCCAGTAAGCATTTAGATATGAGTATTTAAACATCAGAGTCAGATCTAAATCAGACCCTGAATAACCTATGTGGAATGAAAGAAATAACCTCAAAACTGCAACTTCAACATAATCTGTGACTCCACTTAATCTACTATTAGGAAAGCTGTAGAGGGTCTGGTAAAGATCAGCCTTTCAGTGCTAGGTGCTGTACTAACAAATGCAGCCCTCTTCTAAATGTTTTTATACAATCTGGATGGTAGTTACATACTGGTATCAGAAGGCTCTGTGAGGAAAACAGCAGCTTTTCAATTCTACAAAGTAATTTATAAGCATTTGCAAGATTGCACTGATTTGAAAGAACTAGATAATGAACAGACAACAAAAGGGAAACCATCACATCAAGAAGTCTTGCACAGGGATCTGAGGCAAGACAAGGAATCTGTACCTTGAGGTGAAAGTGGGACTAAAAGCTTCAAAGTGTCTGCTGGACTGAAAGGAGATGAGAAACCCTCAAATTCAACCAAGTGGTTTTTTTCTAAAGAGCTGTGAGACTTAGCTCAGAAACTAACCCCAGGTTGAAGCCAGAGAGACTCCAGGTTGGGGGGGTTCTGCTTTCACCACACGGCTTCTTCAGGGCTCTTCTACCAGCCATTATGTTCTGTCCATCCTGAGACTTGGACTTGCAGCTCTTCACACTAGGCCAGAGGCATACTTGATTTCATGTACCGTCCCCACCAGGAACAGACATTTCAATGAGAAACGTCCCTCTCATGGCACATGGGTTGCAAATTTCCTACATAATGTAACTCTGACATTGTTACAGAACCTGCATAATGAAGATTCACAGAAGCTGCTCATTGCATCAGCCCTGTTTCAAAAAAAATGGCAAATCAATTGTAAGAAAGTGTTAATTCCATAATACTGTAAAAAGATAATTATTTCAATTCAAAATGAAAAAAGGGGTTGGTTCTGTTTCTTTTTTTAACCTGACATATTACCCTTGCTGGAGTGTGTAAAAATCACACAATTATGACAGCATAAACAGCCCTGAGGAGAAAGAGTCTCTTCCCATTTCAGAGGAACCGCATTAGGATACAGATTCTAAGACAGTAGCTTTATGAAAAATTTAAGGTTTTTGATGTTGGTAGATGTTTAAAGTATGTGCCTGAAATGAGTATGTGTCAACCAGCTTAGCTTTGCTTCAGAGAACTCTTCTGTCTGGTAAGACTCCCTAATATTTTACAATGACACATGTGCCCTCACACCCTCCCACACCACTATCATCTTCAATGATGATGTGTGTCCTGGAAATACTAGTTATTGTAGCTCCAAGCCCTGCATTTTATGAGCTTTGAGTAATTCCTAGCATTCAAAAACCTCATTCCAAAGGAGAAGAATAACAAAGTATATTAAAAAAAAAAGAAAAAAAAGAAAAAAAAGATGGGAAGTGGTTGGCATGAACAGAAATGGGCACCAGAAGTTTCCTTCTTCCTGCACATAATTTTCGTTGCACTTACAGACTGCTGCATTCAATAGCTTCATCAGTTCCACATTAAGTGAAATTCTACTTCTGACCACTCTTTTCAAAAGTGGACGAGTGAGGATTTCTGGGTTACAATATTTACTTACATGCAGTGCTCTTGGACCACGTATTTTCCCCTCAGTTACTAAGCACTTTACAAAAGCAGCGAAGTATCACTACCCTCATTCTGCAAGCAGTAAGCCCAAGGCACAGAGAAGCTGCCTGACTTATCTGAGGTTGTAGCAATGAGCCAAGGCAGTCAAGCCCCAAACTCAGATCTGACACACAGCCACATTGCTAGACTTTAGCACTGTAACCAGAGACAGATGTCATTCAGTTGGGTTATACACCACACGTTCATAATAAATTTTACTGGAATTATGAGGCAAAGTATAGCACCTTTGTTGGCAAAATTAAAGCGATAAATTAAGGATTCAATCTTGTAAACACTGCCTGTGATGCACCCCAGGAATGTCCCTGATCCGCAGGTGAGAGAGGCAACAATTGTGTCAAGTGGCTGCAGCTCTTACACACTCAGTCAAGCCACATCTGTGCAAATGACTTAGCCCTTATCCAACTCAAGAATCCTAATCAGGTGCATCTAAAGCACTTCACAGCCAGGTCTGTAAGTCCAAGCTCACTAATAGCACACTTGTGCAAGCAGACCTTTAAAATCAAAAAGACTACTCAAGTACATAAGGACAATGTACTGGAGTATTAGATTTCCAAACCTTTAATAACTGATTTCCAGAATATTTTCTAAAATCAGGAGTAGCACTGGAAATTATTAAAGGTAAGGTCATTTCATATCCACTGAATTATGTCTCCATCTACACACAGCATCAGGTTGATCAACTTCTTTTCACTTAAAATTTAAAAAAGAACAATATTCACTTTTTGTCTTCCTACTCCCTCTGCTTCTCAGTTACAAGAGTTTGCTTATGAATGCAGAGAAGAGATGAAGAATGTAATGAAGCTGCTGTTAAAAGAGAATTATTTCCTGCTGCTTTTCAAAATTGTTACTGTTGCATTAACACCTAGAACACCTCAGTATCTTTGATTAACAAAAAAGGTTATTTATATTATACATAAGATACATTTAGTACATATTAATAGGTAAGAATACATATACACATATATACAATACGAACATATGCTACAGTACACACTGAACTATTTAGCTGAAACATTTGTCAGAAAGGACAACATTTTAAACTCAACTCTGTTCAGCTCTGTGCTTTCTGTTTAATTGTTTCTGTTTCATGGAGTGTTTATTCCACTGCACAGAACTATTTTTTCTGTTGTTCTTCAGAATTGGGGCTCATACTAGTATCACTCTCACCACCAAAACTATATCTACAAAATGTTCTATAAAAGCCTGAGCTATAATATCATGGTTTAATCAGCCCTACCCTAACTAGCTTAATGAGGAACAATTGTATAAGTACAAAAATTACTTACCTTGGGACTGTGAGGCAGATAATTTTGGCTAAATTTTTCCAGATGGCTTCAAAATCTGAAAATTAGCCAAACTCTTTACCAACCTACTGAAAGAGCTTGGATGCCTTCCCTGGTTGATTCATTAAAAAAAAAAAATACATTGTATATGTTCTATACAGCATGATGCTCTCCATTCTTGGCCACCAGTATGGGAATATAATTAATCAGTATTACCTGATATGTGTTTTTCTTTCTGTTTATATTAGAAATCCAGATTAAACATGAACTTCTTGTAACATTTGGATCTGATAAGCTTCCCTTCTTCTCTTTGATCCAGTAAACGGTGGGAAATGGGGCATTGCTGCCTCCCAGAGCACAGAGAGCTGTGATAATCCTAGTGCTATGTGTGCAAGTACGTGTGTATGTACTTATGTTTATGTGTGTATATATATATATAGCATAGTGCTTTGAACATACTTGATAATAAGGACTCAGATATGGCTGTTTCTTACCATCTAGAATGCACCACAAAGACGGTGGTGCATGTTAGACATGGACCCTGCCTCAGTGACACCTCTTGCTCAGTTATCCTGCAGTGCCAGCTCTCCCTGTGACTGCCTCTGGATACCAGCCTGGTTTCCTTGGAGTTGTCCTCTCTCTACAAGAACCCTTCTCTTTAAAAGGACCCAGCAACATGGCCAATAGGTCATACTTGCTTCCCAAGCACCAACCAGGGAGATCTCAGTGTATGACCTGGCCATTACAGGCATCTTCTAAAGGCCTCCTGCCCAGCCTGTTTAGCTTCCTTCAGCAATGCCTCAGCACCACCGGTCTGCATCCTCCACAGCAAGGAGATGCAGAAATACAAAACAGCAGTAAGCAAAAAAATATGCAAAGCAAAAGCAACAGGTCAAGAAGGAGCAACTGCTCTGTCAAAGCATGGCAGGACAGAGCAAAGGAAGTAGAGAAGCTGGGGGAGCCAGCAAGAACCTCTTCAGTAGGAAGCCATGTTGAGAGGAAAGTTGTAACTGCAAGGCTTCCTCCCTGGCAGCCTGCTACCAACACTTTGACTCCAAGGACAATTCTTTTATGAGACAGGAAGTCACTAAAGCATGCCTGGTTTTCCTAGTGAAGCAATATCTGTTGGAGCTGAAGGAACTCAGCTTTCCTTCAACATACATAGATTTAGAAAAACCTAAGTCAAGAAGAGGATTTCTGGATCCAGTTCCTGTCCTATTTCTAGCACCACTACATAAAACTCCAAATTAATTTTGCTAAGAGCAGTCAAGCTCAGCAAATGAGACAGAGTTTAAACATCAAGGAGAGGGCTGTGAAAGACAGCTAAGCATTAGGGTAGAGGGGACACATAGTCTCTGTTCTTGGCAGTATGTAAGAACAGGCTTGGCAAAGATCTACCAGAAATGGTGTGGGAAGCGTTGATCCTGGCTGGGGAAAGGAAGATGTCTGTCACCTCCTGAGTGCTGGCCATCAACACCATCCATTTTCACTGGTGATTAAAACTGCTGTTTTTCCAGGAGAACCTGACAACCCAGCTATGAGGGCAGAGAGTTGTGATGCCCTCACAAAGCTTAAGGGTACCATTAGTAGTATAAGCCAAAACACAATAAATACTCTTCTACCTGCCCTTCACGTTCAGCATTGTTTCCCATTTGAAGATTACACCTTTCTAGAAGTGATTAATTTTTCCATTGTATGTAGGACTGAGGGACTAAGCTGCATTTTCTTCAATATGACCCATTTTCTCCCCCCTCTGCTTTTTTTTTTTTCACAGACACTGTGCATCTCTGACCTGTACCAATTCCCAACAAAATCATTCCCATTCCTTTCAGACTCAATCCACTTTTTTTTTTCAAGTCTCTGATGTCTTATTCAATCCATCTTTGAAGCCTCTTTAAATTCTGCTAAATCCTTTAGGAGGGAAAATATTAATATAACAACATTATATTACTTCCAGTGCTATTTTCTATTCTCTTCTTTTTATTCTCTAACATCTGTTGGTTTAGCTTATGCCATACGGTTGGGGAAGCAGGGCTGAAACCTCTATAGGGAAACATCTGCAGTATGAAGATTTTTACCTTCTAATGGCAGAGAAGGCTTATTCTAAAATCTCAGGCACGTAGGGATGTTTTAGCAAGCAAGCTAGGGGAGGGGGAAAGAGAAGAATCTCCACTGGATTTGTTGGAAAGCAGGACGTACTTTAGCTAACAGATTTTCAAACACAGCTTGCTCTGATGATACTAGGTGCAAGGTTTTGCTTTAACTCAATTAAATTAAATCACATAAAATTTATAAAAATATCTCTATTCACAGAAAAGTGTCTTATATAGCTTTCTCATTTTGCAACTATTTTTAGTTATCCATCCAGAGAAGTCCAAATGAAAGCAAATCATATATGTGCCTATAATTTGCATTCCCTTCCTGGAGAAGGTGTTGAAGCATTTTATTCATTTAAATACCTGAAACCTATAATTTTAACACATTTTTACCCTATCTCATCCAGAAAAGATTTTGCTTGTAGATGAAAAGTAAACAGCTATTAATTTGGCACAAGTCTTTCAGTTATGATGAAGAGGTTACAAGAAGGAGATGAATATTGCACAGCATCATGTAATTTTGCTTTGTTGTCATAAAAGCTATACTTAAAATTTTCTCATATTTATAGTGAACAGTGCTTCTGTAAGCTGATAGGAAGTTAAAATACTACATAAACCGCCTTATGAACTCAAGGCTATCTTCTCATGAAGCAATTTGTCTGTTCTAGAAAAGATGCATCTTTGAGGTTACCACGAATTCAGACACAGAAGGCTAAAACTCAGGAGTGAAAATGCTGCACCAAACCAGAATGTGTCCTTAGATGCATCCTTGTAGCTGAAATCAGTAGAAATAGTCCAGGTTTGCACCTGTGTAACTGAAAGCAGAATGCAGGTACCTGCTTTCCCTTTAGACTTAATATTCAGTAAGACAAGAAAACAAATTCAAGCTGTTCCCACTTCTTATGTTTACCAAAATCCTATAATTGCTCTCCACAGGAAATACTTAGAGAATACTCTTATCCTGACATGCAAAACATTACGCAGGGTGATTCCCTACTAACCTATTACTACAAACTCTGTGTGAAGCCCCAGATATCAAGGTGGGGAAAAGCGGCTCCATCTGACTGTTGCTGATTTACCCATGTGATGGGTTTGCACCCATATAAGCAGAATTTAGAGCATGTTTACAGAGCAGTTTTTAGCAACATCAAAGGCTGCTTGCACAGATCTGCTGAGTGGGAATTCTGAAGCATACAGAACGCATGTAGAGCCAACGGTAAAAGCCAGTAGGCCATAAAGGGTCACAAGTTCTTAAGCAGAACTGAATAAATTCACTTGAAAGACCAGAAATACGAGGTGGCCGGTGGCTCACAAAGGGAGAAAAACAAACCTCAAATTTTCCAAGGAGCAAAAGCTTATTAATCTTTTTCTGTTCAGCTTCTAAAGTTTTATATCCACATATCTCACCTATAAATACTCAGTCTAAGACCAATGTGTCTTGTTCCGTGTAAACTCCCCAATCAATGCTGCCTCCTCTTCTATTAACCCACCCTTTAAAATACGTTCTTTTATCAGGTTTTAATGTCTAACATGATTTAATCAGGAACACATGCCTCATAAATATCATCTGTCATGTTCCATTAGTTTCATGTGGAAAAGTACAAGTCAATAAACAAAGGTTGTGCCATAAATCTGCCTTGAACACGTTATACCTCAAACAAGAAAATAAAAACATGTGTGTCCTTTGACCTGGATATTCTTAAAATGGAACTTCAGGTATTGTCTTATGCCTTTAAAATGTCTAAAGCATTCACAATTAATTGCGTACCTAAGCAATTTCAATTTACATAATGTTGATATGGAGACGGTGATTAAATAAGCACTATGCCTTTAAGGCACCTGTTAAATAACATCACAGCCTCTGGGTTAAAACTGATATCCCGGACTGCACAATGCAAACCAGGTCTCTCCACCATGCAACTCTGCTGTAAAAATCCCTCATAACTCAGAGGAGCCATTGGGTTTAGGTATTAAAAGAGAGAGGGGAAGAAAGGAAAAAGAATTTAAAAAAAAAAAAAAAAAAGCACCTTCTCCTGTTCTCTTGTGTGCTGCATGGAAACATGGTTGCTTTAAACACCAGCGAGTCCAAACCCACACGATCCCTGTGAGCTCTCCTCAGCCCCTGCACTCCAGGGTTGGTCGGCACCAGTTTGTCACCAGTTCTCTGATTGTCCAAGTACACAAATAACATGAAGTACTCAGTTTTGGTACTTACACCAATGATCAAATTTGACGCTTGGGTCATCTGGGAATTTTTATTTAAGGAAATTCCTGGCCTTTCCAGAGTTGCAGGCCACGGTCAGTGCTTTCAACCTCTCCTGCTCTTTACGGCACGCAGCAGTTTGTGGCTTTTGGCATTTCCCACTGATGATCTCAGTTTGTTATAGGCTATTGGGAAGTGCTTTGTGGCTTGTGGGTGCTGCGGGACAGATGCTTCCTTTCCAGTCCCCTGCTCCTACCAACCCAGTGGGCTTTGGATCAGAGACCCTCCCTGCCCAGCCTTCTGCTCTACAGCAGCACAGACAAGAAGGCCAGAGTTTTCACTGGGGTCCCTGTCTATCCACCAGCACCTTTCTGTGCAGCATGCTGCCTGCTGTGTCCTAGAGCTGGCCAGCTAGCTGCATGGCTCACTCATAGTAGCTCTGCTGGAACTGATACTCTTTTCCTGAGGTCTCACTGACTTGTGTAGGATCTGGAAAGTGGTGAACAGTTCTAGCTCCTGTCTAAAAACAGGGAAATTTGGTAACAGCTCTAGAGACCTTGAGAAAGCAAGTCAAATGTTTGACTCATAAATTGTGAAATCTGAGGAACAAGCTCACGAGTCAATAGTTCAATTTTGAAGCTTTAAAAAGAAAACAAAGAATGTCTGGTTTTTTTCTTAATGACCATTCTGATCACTCACACACACTTATTTCCTGCAGGTTCCATTTCACCTCTTTGTGCAGAAGGGCCTATACTCATATCCAAAGTAGCTGATTCCCATTGGTTTCTAATTTTTCTTGTTCCTCTTGTCTTTTCCCTTCCATGACAAATCCCACCTTCAACTTTTCCCAACCCTTCAGCCACCAACTCTAATCAGCCTAGGATGTGCACAGACACTAACAGTCTGGGTGCCCTGACCTGCTCATCATTCATGTCTCAGAAGGAAACAGGCAAACACACTGCCTCTCCCTGTCCAACTCTGCAGTTGGAGCATTTGCTCCTCTGGCAAACAGCTGAAGTTAACATTGAACAATTTTATGCAAGTGCCCACACTGAGTTTTCTAGATTTCACTGCTTTCCCAAAGGTTGACCTCTAAATAACAGGGAGCTGCATGTGTACAATTTGAGTAACTCACGGGTTTCTTTGCCTCTGGATTTGGAATTACAGGATAATACTATTAGTCAGGAACTGGAAAGGTACAGCACTCCTTGTATAGTTACCAGTCTCCGACATTCACTTACCCAAATCTCCACCAACTGAGTCTTGTTAAATACTCTGCCAGAGTTCATCATCTTGTTGTAGGAATGTCCACTGCCCTGGGACTTTTTTTCAACACTAAAACTGCCCAAAGAATGTCAGTGTACCTTATGATATCTCACTGTGCCTACCTGTGCAGGGCAGCAAGCAGACCTCAGCTTCTGCTGCCCTCGCAGCACTGCTGGCCTGAGGTTGTGCCTGGGATATACACCTTCTTATGGAGTTCCCCGGGGTTCCTAGTCACGCCTTCCTGCGACCAGTCAGGTCAGTCCCAGTGCAGGTCAGCCAAAACTGTGACTGGGTGTTGTGGAGATGGAAAGAGGCCACATGATGAAAATACAGGAGGAAAAAGACGACAGCAGATACAAGAGAACGAAGAGGAGTCAAGCAAGCAAATTGCACATTTGAGTGGTGCTGATGTGGCTGGCACGTCACACAAAGCCACAAAGGCATTTGAGAACCACAAACTTTCTGCAGTATTGCTGAGCATCACTACTGGATTTACCTGAAAATAATCAAACTAGATATACAGCACCACTGTTGTGATTCTCTGCAAGGAAGGGGCTGACAAGGTGGATTCTTGTCACCACAAGAACTTCCTCACTCTCACCTCACCCAGCTGGCAGTACTACCAGACCTGTGGGCCCATATTAAAACTGTGAATTGCACAGTACCACAAGACTAAGACAGCACCCAGTAGGGTGATCACCACCACAGCATCCAGCAGAGTAACCCTCACAACACCCTGATGCAGCCCTTCGCAAGTCAGAGTTTAGAGAACCAGCCCAAATGGCTGGTCAGTGACTCAGACCTCCGGAGTGTCTCACAGGTCACACTGGGAGTACACAAAGTATTTTATTTTATATGTTGAGAGGACACTTCATGTTCTCAGTGCCAGACACAGAACCAGCATACAGTATGCAGTTCTCAAGTGCTTACTCCCAGGCTACACCTAACCTGGCTGAACACCAGGGCCCTTTGCTGGCAGCGGAACAAGTCTCTTCCAAAAACCTGCACTAATTACAGCTGCTCTCAGGGCCCTTATAAACATCAGGCTCCACTTTCCAGCTCTTGTGTTTCCTTTTCTTTCAATAACAACATTTTAAAAAGAAAGCTAGTTTTCTGGGTCAGAAGACTCCAAGCATCAGAACAGTTTGATAGGAAAGTCATAATACTTGTAATTCCCTGAGTTCTTTTATTTTGCACATCTCAGATGGACTCCAGTGGTATCACCTGGCAAGGAGCCAAAGGAGATCTGCTACTAAACCAGCATGATAAGAACAGCAGTGAGTGGAGGAAATGGCAACAAAAATCTCCCACATTTCCCTAGATTTTCATTTTTAAAAAAGTGTGTCACTTTAGCTTCCCCTCCTCCCCCCCAAAGTCTCAGTGCCCCATCCTCCATCAGTAATGCTAGATTAATAAAAGAGCAGTGCATTTTCTGAGTTGCTCTCCCACCCCAATGCTTGTCTATGAGGCCTCAACTCCTTGGTGGAACACTACCTTACCACATGGCATAGCTTTCTAAGCAGCTGTGTGCATCATGTGCTGCAACTCGCCATGGGAAGAATTGAAAATTAATACTAGTGCACCACTCACAGAAGATGCCATGAAAGAAGACCCACAGAAAGCATGAACTATGTAACATTCAATGCCGGAAGACTAAGCACTAGAACTAGAGGGGTATTTAGACACTGAACTTCCACAGATGTCAATGGGAATTAGGTGCCTAAGTACCTCTCTGGATCAGACCTTTAGTAGAGCAAACTTTAAGGCTTGATTTTTCAGTGGTTCTATAGTTCCTACAAACTCTTCAGCACTTCCTTTGAGGAGCAAGTCCTTCAAAGGAATGCCTAGAAGACTCATCACACATTCATCTTGCGTGAAAACAACCATCCAGTTCTCAAAGGAAACAGACTGGACCTGGTAAGTACACGAAAAAACTCCACCTTCTATGACATCGTTCAGGTACCACTGCTTGGTGGCCTAGGAGCCATTTAGCTCCACAAATCTCTAAGACAGGATCCTTTCTCTACTACCAGGCTTACGGAGCAGCAATATGATAGGAGGCGTCTGACAGCTACTGCATTGTGGAAGAATACCTGACAGACATTAGCTGCTCATTAAAACTTACAGATTGTTTTCAATTAACATAGGCATCACTGAATTTCACTGGCTCTTAAAACAAAAGAATAAAAAAAAAAAAAAAAAGCCCAAGAAACCTTTCCACAATAACATAAACCAAGAAACTGACAGGATTCTGTAACTGATCATCTATAAAGAAATTGAACTTCACGTGCTCTTAGTGGGCACCAAAGGGCAATCACTTGCCCTGTTCAGAAATATAAATCAAAGATACTACCCAAAGGAAAGGGGAAGGAAAAAAGGGATTTATGATGACAGTTCATATTGAAATTAATTTGCCCACTTGCAAAAATTCTGAAGTGTTTGCTCTTGATTTTTCAGCCCCACCACATGGCAGCTGCTTTCTTCCAAAGCACACACTTGCACTGTTGTGGGCTGTTGGAGCAAGACAGCCAACATTGGAAATAGACATGTCCTGCAGTGGCATGGCAAGCAACGGGCACAGCGGCCACACCACAGGGTGCATGAAGCTGTAAGTATATATACAGACACAGACTTGTGTCTGGCCCAGGGACTGACAGAGAGGGAAGGTGTCACAAATATAAATCTCAGGCCAAGCAGCCAAAGAACTCAACTGAATTTTAGTCACATGGGTATCTCTCAGTTTCCCTTGGCTGCCTCAATCAACTGTGGCCCAAAGTTGTAAAACCTGCCCACAGCTGCTCTGCTCACCCCCAACTTGATGTTTCACACTGTGACTTTATGCAGGCTTGTTTGGGTCTAACAAGGTCCTTATTTTTCTACAATGCAGGAAATAAGGAAACCAGCCATCAATTATTAGAAGCGCAGCAGATCTGAGCCGCATGGCTGTAAAACAGATTTTTCTTTAATGAAACTGAGCTGGCATTTGCCAGAAATAACAAGTGCCCAAGACCAAAATGTAAATCAAAACTAAAGGAGAGTTTTCAAAACTTTGAATCATTGGTAGCAACAGACAAGCTCAGAAGGAGGTTGGTATGATTTTGGAATGTCTTAAAAATGTGTGACTAATATGACTTCTAAAGACATTATTTGTGAGTTAGTATTTCAGTCTCCCCACAGAAAGAAAACATCATGACCAGAAAGGGCCACAATGTTTGCTGTAATAACTGTGTTAGTATGTCACTATTGCTATGCTATGAAGAAGGCTAAGAGCCTTTGTTTTCACTTCAGAAAGCAAAGAAAGGGAAGACATCAATGTTGAAAATCATCAGTTCTTGGTAAGAGAAGGAAGATCACAGCTGTTGCCCTTTTCCCACATGTGCAGGTTTTAAACCCAGCACTTGGTTAGTCTCAGCCGAGACCCTAGGAGACAGCAGGTTCCATCAAAACATCTCTGAAGAGAGACTAGGCTAGTCAAGGAGCAGTGGTGCTGTTTGCTGAAGAGAGAGACATAACAAGAGGAAAGAAAGAGAGGGTTTGGAGGAAACATTAGTTGCAGCCATTGTCTTACCATAATTACTGTCAAAGCAGTGACTGTGGTGCAGTAATGCTCCTCCTTCCCCAGGTGCCTCCTACTCTTTCTCATGAAACCCAAAATAAGGCCCTAAATTTGGCCTCAATATGGATGCTAGGCCCAAGAATTGCAATGCAGAGGGCACAGGAAGGATGAGCAGCACCAGATCCAGCAGCAGGAGATGGCCCAGGACCTGATCTTTTACAGATTGCAAGTGGAAACTCCTGGGATGATCCAGCTCATTCATCTAGTGATTCTACCATTGAATGCAATTTTCCATGGTTGAAATTAATAATTTCTTCCATAAGAACATCCAAACCTGGTTC
>NW_010129329.1:8832-13180 GCF_000699245.1 Pterocles gutturalis | reverse complement strand
GCTCCAAGTACCAGAGGACTTATCACATCCTTTGCTAAGCTGTGTCAGGGTTAATTATCCTCCCAATCAAAAACATGGGTCTTCCTTCTTGATTGATCTTTCTTGGCTTAAGTTTACAGCCATGAGATGCTGTTCAGCATTTATCTGCACCCAAAAGAACCCTCAAGTATCACATATTTGCTCCTTTGGTGCACCTCCAGAACAGACCAGATTGCCTCTAATCTTCCATTAGTCCATCAGTACAACATATGGGTTTAGCATCTTTCAGCTTCTTCTCCAAATCTTTGACTTTTCAAAGCCATTTAAGAGAGTTTGAGAATTAATCTATATTGTTGCTTGGTGTGCATCTCGATTTCTATAGATAAATCCATTTTTACTCCATTCAAACAGCAACATTATTGTTTTCTATACCACTATTTTTCTGCCATCAACACTGCATGTGACAATTCAAAATCTATCTCAGAAGCTTATGTCTAATTTTCATTTACCTGTGCCAGCCTTATGCTCAGGCTTGTTATAAAACAAGAACAAGCTTGATGAACTCTCTTAAGAAGCAGGACAGCTGCTATGTTAATGCAGATTTCCGCCACAATACTTTCCCAGTTCTAAACAGTCTAACCTCTACCTGGACCATAAGGATGTAGATATGACCAACAGCTAAAGGCCAGTAGAGCTGGAGGACTTCAGTACGGTCAGTTATTTTTTATATTTGGAAAACAGGATGCACTGCGAATGAATAATAATAATAATTCAATGTGAGCCTAATTCAGTATCAATAAGGCTATTTCCTTCTTCAGAACAATGGTTGGCATTTTCTATCCCCAACAGGCAATCGTTTGTTAGCAATGGCATGTCCCCAGAATGCCACAGAACATTTCACAACTGCTTTGCACATAAAAATCAATCATTTTCCATGCCCAGTTGTCCCACCACTGGCTCTCCAACTGCTGCTCTTAGTGCCCTTCACTCAGTCTGTTTTTTATTGTATGCCTTCTTGGTGTTTTCTTGACAAACAAATGAGTGGCCAGAAACACCAAAGTTAGAAAGGAAGGGATTCGAACTTTGTTCAGTAAGTCAGAGATGATAGAATCCTGGAGTATTACAGTTTGAGGGACCACTTGTAACTCTTCGTAGAGCCTAGGCAGTTGAGTGTGGGAATTAAAAATGTTACAGGAAAGACAGTCGGGCTGAAAGATTTACATCCTACAGCAGGATTTCCATCCAGTCTGTTTATAAAACTCCAGCAACAAACAACTCACAGCCTGCTTGGGCACCATATGTCAAAAGATAAGTATACTCCCTAGCTAATACCTTTCCTTGTGTCGAGTCAACATAATCCCTACAGAAGAATAAACCAGTGTAGAAGAGACAGGAAGCTGCTGAATATCAGCTGCATTTCACAAAGTACTTAGTACCAACAGGGAAAACATTCAGCCACACTCAGCTTCAAAAAGGATGCAATAGGAGATTTTCTTCCATACTAGCAGAACAAGACTGGTGCCTCTGAAGGATGTGGGCAGCATGCACACGAATTATAACTCTGATCTGTAAATCCATGGATTCAATGTTTAGAAGGTCCTTGTCATATCTAGCTTATATTCTAAATCTAGGTTGCTCATCAAACTAGTAAATGCTGTAGTCAGGAGCCTTCACACTGGAAGCTGTATCCAGTCTTCCATGTTGACTTCTCTAGCGGTAGTTAGCATCATAATTAACTTTTACCTAAATGCGAGTTGGTTATAAGATGAGGCTATTTTTCACCAAGTTTCTTCTCAAGTCTCATATCATCTAGGCTCTGAAACTGCCTCCCTGTCACTTCAGAGTGACTGCTTGCTGCTGGAACATCTACCCCATGCATAAAACATCTTTATCACCTCTAATGTTTACTGTTCTTAATTTTCAAGTCTCTCAGCAACTCCTCCAGCAGCTAATATAAAACTCTGTTACTGGCATTAACACTAACCCTTAGTAAGGAAAACTCCCCCAGCAGGTTAGTCCCATTTTGAGAAACTTAACCTGGGTACCACTGAAGCAGCAAGCCTCTGCAAAACACCAGTGTTTTCACTCAAACTTGCCAAATCAACTGTACTTGTAGCCAATGCCATCATGCATTCGGGCTCAAAACTCTACTGATGATCAGTCATTCCAACGGGTTTGTTCTCCCTTTCTAGATTTTGGTCCCCTTTATATTGGCTTTCTAAGACTAATCTTGCAAAATGCATGCAGTTGCAAAGTATTTGTGGAAGTGGCAAACTTACAAGCAAATAAGCATAAAAGTGAATTTTGACTGAGTATTCATGCCAGTAATCTCTGCCTAACAGTTTCGGACAGGATGCAGTAAGCGAAAGGAGATCTCATATGAATAATGTATCCAATGAAAGCTAGCTAAATCACCCTGACAGATTTTGAGTATTTACACATTCAGCAGACCAAAAGCTATTTACACCAGTTGCCATACTTCCACATGTTTAGCACACAATTCAAATAAGCTACAGCTCTTTACATACATTTAAAAATAAGCCAAAAGCAAGTTCCACAAAGTAAAAGACAGAGGCCAGGAGGCTAAGAGAGTAGAAAGAATAAGTTATTGAGACTCAAGGGCAAGGAAAGAGCAAGTGGGCTCTAGGGGTAAACATCCCCTTAAATTTCCCGCTTACCCATTCAAATCAGACAGATGGTGAAATGCACGGGGATCTTTGTTTTGAAAAGAGAACCATTCACACACATAGTCTGCAGCTTATCCCCACAAAAATATGACAAGTCAGCAAACCTTATCAAATAGCTCAAGAACTCAAAGAATATAAGCTAATATGTGGTGAGTTAGCAAGAAGAAAAATAAGAAGCAAAACTGTTCAGATTAAAAACGTGAGCCATCTTTTTCTTTTGCCAAGTGAACTGAGTCCATATTTACAAGACAAGCTTCTATGCCTTAGCCCTCCAGGGCTCAAGTCTGCCTCTTTTTTAACCACTCTTGGTCTTAAAATGGCGTCACTTCAGATTTGCACCAGAGCTAGGGATAATGGAATCAGGCCAGCTCAGTTTCAGTTGAACATAAACCAGCTCTGATGACTTTTAAGGAAACTGAACATTACAACAATCAGATATCCAGAAAGGAGGAATTTAGTGTTGCTTTTTCTTCTTCAAGTCCTGGGAGACAGTCTCAGCTGTATGCAAAATCTGTTCTGCCAGAGTGATGAGGATCTCAGGAACCTTGAAGTAGCTACCTGCACCTCAAGCCCAGGGGGCATACTCACACAAAGCACATCAGGTGTTTTCTGCTTCAAGAACAACAGCCATGAGAGACTTTTCCATCTGCTGGAAGGCAAGGGCAGCCCTGAAGTTGCTTCCTTCAGCAAATCAGGGGGAAGATTTTCCTCCCGACAGGTACATATTATTGGCTATTTCCAACACAGCTCCCTTTCCCTCACCTCTGCATGTCAAGCACTAAAATAAATAGAATTTATTCCTAACAATTCTGCAACTTGGCAGTGTAAACCAGATGCCAAGCAGTAAAAAGCCCAACTAAAATGTTCCATTAAAAATCTTACTCTCCCAAAGATAACAAATACATATTTTGCACTTTTAACCACTCACACTCAAGGGGACTTACCAACAAGGGCAAGTACCACGTACTTCACGTAGCAAGAGAGAAATCTGGTCCACATGCACACTGTGTGGAGGTGGTGCAGCCACGCTCAAGTAAGTGCCACTTCAGGCTGATACAGCCACATGTTGCAGTGCAGCATCCTGCAACAACACCAGATCAGATCTCAAACAGCACAGCCACATCACCTGAACACTGCACCTGAACTAACAAACTCTGTCCCTCAGCATAGAAAATTAAGCTGGCCCTGATGGTGTCCCAAAACAACTGCACTGTTTCTGGCTCAAAAATTGCCTTGTCTTTCTCCTTACCATAATCCCTTGCGCTATTGCAGTTGAAATATCACGAATAGTATGCAGACTTGCCCCAAAATTATAAAAGTAAGTGGTACAGCCTAGAATAGAGTTCAAGCACCCTAACTCTTTTCATCCAAAACATTTATGCACTTGGTGGTGTCAGCTGCTGGCACAACCCTTCACAACTTTTGCCTGTTTCATGTACAATGGCAGATCACATCAGCTTTAGACCTATGCAGGGTCTTGCACAGGAAGAAAAACTAAACGTGAACATGCTGTGCTGACCGACCTTGGCTCCTGAGCTACTGGACTGCTTCTGCTTGCACATCTTTCTCTCTGGGACAGAGTTTGACACTTGGACCTTCTCCTCTGTGCCTCAAAAGAGTATGGATGGGATTTTCAAAAACATTCGGTACTGGGCTCGTCCTGCAGTCAATACTACAACTCA
>NW_010129329.1:0-8801 GCF_000699245.1 Pterocles gutturalis | reverse complement strand
AGCAGGAGCAGCAGGTCAAAGCAAGAGTTATGAAACCTCATGTTAAATCCTTTCTGGGATTTTCCCAGAAAATACCAGAAAATAAAACAGAAGTTTCCTCTTTAATCTGTTCTCACTTTAACCCTCTCTTCCCTTCCAGTACTGATGGGGGTTGGGAGGTAGGCAGGCCTTACATAAGAAACAATAAGCAAGAGCTGTTTGGGGGTGAAATGAGTCTTTCTAAATGCAAAATGCTGCTTTCCTCAAGTACCCTTCCTCTCCTACTTCGTCTTCTCTCTTGAGCGTCTGCCGCTACAGAGATATTCCATCAAAGAGCACAACATACAGTCATCATAAGTGACTGGTCATTTGCTCTCAGTGAAGGATTCAGGTTAAATCAAAGCCAGCTGCTTTAGAGAGGAGCAGGCGGCTAAAAAGAAGTTAAAATAATAATAAAAAATGCAATCTAGAACCTACATGCACAGGAAATTTACTCATGTATTTCAAACAAATAAGTCTAGGGTATTTAAGCCTCATGCACAGAAAACAATTTTGTAACTTTTTTTTAAAAAAGTCATCCTCTTGAGTTGTTGTTCTGCCCTAATAACTCTGAAATGTGCTACTCATCTCTCCCAGTTAAATATCCTGTTTCACAAACCCACTCCTAGATATCTGAAACTGCACAGCATTTCTATCTAGCTTTAGGCATCTAGCATTCCAAAGAATTAATATTTAAACTTACTGTAAAGGAATGGGGATTGTTTTAAGCATGTAGTATTTAGCAAAACATTGATAGTAACAAACTGTTGTGTTGCTTGTTTGAAGCACATTTATCATTCTTTAGACTCAAAAAAAGATTATGCTCTAAACTGACACATGGATCTATTCTCCTTTTATTACAACTAAGACTTAGATAGGATTATGGAGTGGAAGCTATCACATTTCAATTTTTGCAATATGCTTAAAATGATATTATCTTTGCTTGCCTAGGGGATTGTTGACTTCAGTATTTAAGTGACTTAACCACAGCAAATTGTGAAAAAGCAGTGAATCACAGCACTTATTTTAAATAATCCTAGGCCTTCTAACTCTTCTTGGGAAGCGCCTCATGTTTACATTGTTATACATATTATTGCTCTTATGTCTTTTGATTGTAGATAAATTAATAAAAAACCCTAATAAGTTACAAGATGTCACTTAATTGGTTTTTTTCCTCTTATATTAGCCTTTGATTTACACCTCAGATACGCTCTCCCAAGCCAGCACGTGTAATTTATTTACAGCATTGGAAGGCAGGCAAAATACATCATCTACTGTTATACAACCTTCTACCAGGTATTAAAATACCAGGCCCCTGGAGACACACTTCATATAGTTCAGCAAGTTCCAAAATAAACCAAACCTCCAACCCCTTAAGCACTTAAAACAACAATGGAGAACTGTATTAAAAAGTTAGTTTTACAGTATTTGATGATGTCGCCTTAGTGTCATTTTTCCCTCTGGCAAAATATGCAAAAAACCACATAAGAACGTATTTGCTTTCCCCTCATTCTAAAACAACTGACAACTCTATAGCTCTCACAAAGCCCTCTTCTTATCACACACGTAAATGTCAGAATTAAATGCAGTTTAAGACGTTTTGCATTCATTTAACCCTTAGAATAAATCTGATTGGGTAGATTAAATTACAGTGCTCCTTACCAATCCACTGTGCAAAATAATCACATATGCTTTCAGACATAATGACAGAAAAGTCAGACATAATTATTAGATTTAAACCAATACAATTGTTTTTAAAAAAAAAAAAAAAAGAGATCGAGCTCAAGCACTTTGTGATGATTTGATCGAGTTCAACCTTGTCATTCCTAAATGCGCAAAAACTTAAAACAACCTAAACCACAGAATTTAGATCCATTTTGTATTGCACTGGTAATGTCTCAACTGTTTTTCAAGTCGTCTCCTTTCAACAAATAATCTTAATCATTAACAATAATTTCATATATCCAAACTAATGACTGTAATTAAAAAAAAAAAAAGAAAGAAAATAAACCCTTGTTCCAGGTTACTAGTGAAGCACTGAAGCACAGATTCTGAGAACACAAAGTTCCAGGTTCCAATTGAGATTTCACATACTGGGTGCCAGGAACGTAACAGGAGGGGAACGAAAAAGGGGAAATCTTTGCCTCTATTCTTCAAAGCCTGTGCAGAAAGGTAGTACTGCAGCAGTCTGAACTGATACTTATCTGAATGGAAGAACCAGCTATTGCTTTTTTTACATGCCCCATTTAAACACAATAAAACTGCATGAGTGGTTTTAACTGGTTGTTCTATGTCATTGTAACGCTCCCTGCTCTCAGGAGAAGATAACAGCTGTGCCATATTCAGAAACACATACTTTTGCTATTGTTTGCACATTTGTAGGGCAAGATTACACTGTACCACAGTTAGTGAGCACTGCCCTTGTTTTGGAACCCTGTATTCTTTGAGTTACATCAGTGTGCTGGGAAACAACATTTGGTAGCTGCGGAAAAAAAGTAAACAAAAACAACAGTCTAAGAGTTTCACGCACTGTGAAATGATTACTAGATTGCATGCCTTGTTCAAGCCTGTTGACATATGATAGAAACCTGGAGTACAAAATGGAGTGGTTTACATCTATACTCCCTCTCCAATTACCCTGCCATCAACATCTTCAACAGTTCTAAAATCACTAAATGGCAGAGGTTCACATTTCTAGAATAATGGTAATCATGGTACTGAATATGGAAATTATATTCACAGTACTACAAATTTATCCTCATAGTCCATACATTATTCCACTTCCTAGCTTACAGATGGATTTAATACAACTTTGTTATTTGTTCTACAAGTTTTTCCCTGTACACAGGATAAAGAACTTCCATAATACTAGGCTTGAAATACTGACCCTGCTAAAGTTAGTGGCAAGACTCTTGCTGATATTAATAGAGTAAAATTTTGTCCCTCCTATTCAACATACTGAGCATCTTTGCTCACTGGAAGTGGGGAAAAAAAAAAAAATTGTTGCAATAAAGAAGTATTATATCCCAGAAGACTCTCACTTTACATATAGCAGTTTTACTAAACAGAATCTTGAAGCACTTCCAGAATATTATCTCAGATCTGCTAAAAATCCTCGGCATACACTTGTAACAGTTTATACAGGGTTGAACTCTAACATACAAATAATCATTTAGATATAGTTGAATATATAATTTAGAATATTGTAAATCCAAAGTATTTGTAGTTGACGAGACTACTGACAGGAACACAGTAATGCACATACTTAGGTTCTTGCAAGATATAGATTTTAAACTTTTTCTTAACTTAAAAGAAGAAAGGAAAAGATATTTTTCTACTCATCCCATTTAGCAGAGTATATCATAATCTCCATTTTCATTCCATGTGTTAATGTAAGATTTTAAAGCCAGAGCAAGTAATTTCTTACTATTTATTATTCCTGTAAGTAAAACCCACGAAGTTACAAAATCTCTTCCACAGATCAGGCTTATTTCCTGTAATCTGACATTATTTGTTATTTGATATAATTCTCTACAATATTAAGATCGATACAATATTTATTCTTTTCCTTTTTTCCAATAGGTGTATTTTTTTCCTGAAGCAGAATGGGTTTTTTTGCTTTTATTTTACAAGTACTGAATGCCTTTACATGACATGTCGATCGTTAGATCTTCTGGTTTGTATTTACTGAATATTCTTTGCTATCAATGCTTAAATAACAAAGAATTAAAATATTAGATATAATTAAACTTCTTTTAAATGAAATCCATAAAAGGGTCATCTTCAATACAGTGACTCTGATTTTGCAACACAAATAATTAAAAGAACTTCCTTCAGCAGCAAGTAACTGAAAGTTATCTTCCTATTCAAGACAAGTAGGCATTTTAGGCAGTTTAAAGGAGATGGGGGCAGTCACAATTTATCCCAAACAACTTTATGCACACATTCTTCAACCTCCAGTTTCTTCTCCTTTCTCCCCTTACCAAAAAAAAAAAAAAAAAAAAAAAAAAAAAACAAAAAAAAAAAAAAAAAATTTCCCCTTTTCCCCCCTAAAAAAAAAAAAAAAAAAAAAAAAAAAAAAAACCAACCAAAAAAAAAAAAAAACAGACCATGAAACAAAAAAGAGTTCTGTAAGTTCTGGTCAAAAAAACCCTTTAAATTCCTTTTTGTAGTGGAGAATTCAAATGCATACCACAGCAAGCAATAGAAGAACTATAGTGAAATTTAAAAAAAAAAGGTATTACTACAGCTCTATATAAAATTGAGAGAGTTTTGAGATCACTGTACCACTGAGCCCATTCCCTTGTCTCCTTATCAGCCCATATAATATTTATCAGCTCTAGGCAGTCCCATTTGCTCCAGTGGGATAATTCAGGTGAACACAGACAAGGTGTATGAAAGAAAACAGCAGAACTGGGCCCAAGACCAGCTGATACACCTAATAAGTCATATAACCAAAACATATGCTTTTGCTTAGGATCCCAACAGTATAAGCTGTTACTTATGCAGTGACCATCCTGCTAACCAAGGGGATAGTCACCGGGGGTTGCAATGGCAAGATTTCAACCTCCCTCTGAACAGCAGAAGAAAATTAATACATTTCAATGCATTGGTTGTATGTTTGCCGAAAGCAGCTACAGCTTAAAACAAACGAACAAATAAAACCCAACCAAAAACCAACCCACTTTCTCCTTGTCTGAATAAAAAATACTCTCAACAAGGAAACATCCAACTACTGCAACCCGAACAGCTTATTGTTTTGCCCACTGTAAGTTAATATCTCAAGTCGTTACTGCAAAGGTCTGGGCCATTTGGATGATTTCCCAGTGGCACAACTAACAGGATAAATCTCGTCATTTCTACTAAGTCATGAATTAGGTACATTGAGCGAAACTGGAAAAGAATGAAAAGGAGAAGTGTTTCCTGGTAACAACCATAATCAATGTCATTTAAAAACTGAGATATTTGACATCTTTATAGATTACTCTTTTGTCACCACTAAAGCTTGCTTTCCCAAAAGTTTCTTCCCTGTTGACAATAATTATTTTGCCCTGTGTTACTTTCAAAATGGTAATACCATAGCACAAAATCCAACGAAACAGAACCAAAACCACAGAATCCCAGGAAACATTGTAAAATGGACTTCATACCTTATGATACAGTTATTCTATGCCGAGCAGACCACAAATGTCTCTAAGCAGCCCTGCCTGGGTGCAAATACTCTGCCTTGTGAGACACAGGGAAATGAAAGATCAAGAATAGCTTGGTGTGTACCGTAAGCGAATCATACCAGAAGGGGGAGGCTGGGTACAAACTGGGTGCTTATTTTAAATAGCTCCCAAACAGAACAAAACACAAAGCACCATTCCAAAATACTGATATTTTGGTAAACAACCAACAGCTCCATCCTGCAAAGTTTAGACCCAAATGATCTGATTCCCAGAAGTAATCCTCACTGCCACCCCTCAAGTTTTTGTTTGGCTGTTCATGCGAAAAGACTTGCTCAAGCACAGAAGCATTTTGCAGGATCATAACTTAAACACTGTGAAGCAGTAGAGTAACACCACAGAGCCATTACAACAGCAGGATGCTTTTTCCCCATTGTGAGTACTTCAAAGTTGCCCTTTTAATTAGTAGGGTAGTGTATCATTTTGATTCATTCTTTTTGGAAAAAAAAATTCAAAAAGTAAAGGCATGTTTAGGAAAAAAAATTAAAGGCAACTATAAAAATTGATTTTGCTCTTGTTAAAGAAGGTCTTTTACCCTTCCTACTCGCAGCTTTCAACTGTGGATAAACCAAAACCAGGAGGCACTTTTGTAATCTAACCCAGATTGCAGAGGGAATTACTGGGTACACGGTACTCTGGGGCTGGAGGGTAGAAGACACACAGCATGATGATCTGAAATCAAGCTGTCATCAGTTTCCCAAAACCTTTTACTGGGTAAATCTAAATATTTCCCTCATTCCCACTTCTCAGCTATATGTTGTTATATCACATCCACATACAGCCATTCTTGGCTCTCTTTATCTTTCTGAGAGAACCAGGGTTGTTGGGAGATGGTTTACACCACTCCTTGAAAGATCAGCAGCTCTCTCACCTGCAGCATAGCTCACTTCAGATACACAGAGCTCTGATTATACAGTGAGCAATTGAGTGACTCCTGTTATTTCTGCAGAACTGACTCAGAAGCGTAGGGTGCTGAGTCGAGGCTGGCAGCTTGCAGTATTCAGTGGGGGAACTCCAAAATGCCCAAATGGACATTAAGGCACTAACAACGTACAGGTCAGAAGGAGCAGCACAGCCTACATATTTCAAATCAGATGAAATCAGACTCTAGCCCAAAAATTTACTTTCCCTAACTTCTCCTGAAAACCTCCTACCTTCACAGGGAAAAAAAAAACCAACACCCAAACCAAAAAGCAAAACCAAAACAAAATCTACCCAAAAAACTTCCCCGTACTGCCGTCTTTGGAAAAATCCAAGACTATCCATCAAATCACCACACACAGTAAATGAACCCTACCCTGCCCATGGATACCTCCTACTTACTCCCATGACTCAAGTCACCCATATGCTGAAGCAACCACAAGTAACACCCTGGACAGAAAAGGCATTAAACAAAAGCAGCAACAAAACTTAAACCACAATTTTTTTCCCAGTGGTGAAAAGGGGAAATTGATCAGTCAGGAACAATAAATTAGCATCCTCCTCCCAGTGCCCACCTCCACCTGCAATAAGAAGTCCCAAGTGAATGAAAATTACACTTTTTTTCTTACTCTCCCTATAGCCCTTCCCTCTGCAGCAGCCACAAGAAAAAATAGATATGAAAAGACAAGTAAGTAGCTCAAACAGGAGGGGGGGGGTAAGGAAAGTGCTTCAGCAGTCTGCTTGGGTAGAGCAGACACAGGTAGGGTTTTAAGCTGGTACAAACCCTAGCTGAGTGCCACTAAACTCACTCGTGACCACGGGGACTTGAGCATCTCCAGTCCCTTCTTCAGCAGCTGCAGCAGCACAGCAGTACTAGAGCTCATAGCTGTCCCTTCATAGTTCGTGAATTCTCCTTCTCCCCCCTCCAAACCTGCTTCTGTGTAACAGACCTTCATTCTTGCCAAACATTAACAACCTTTTTTTTTTTCTAAATCATGAGAGGAGAATTGCAGCATTAAGAAACAGAAAAATAAAAAAGGTAATTTATAACCTGCTGCTCCACTCTGTCTGTATTCACTGGTGATGAACAAACACATCCTACAGTTTGCAGGACAGACTAGCACAGACTGAGGTGTTCATTAACACAACTTCATGGCAATGAGAGGTGCCATCACCCTAGGTAACAAGCTTACAAAAGAAAATGTTACTAGTCCAAGGGCACACAGTCTACTTTTATTTTTTCAGAAGAATGGACAGAAAGGCATGCACTGAAAAAATCCTAGTGGGAAATGTCTTTCACCAACAAGATAACTGTATGTACATCTCTAAAACTGAGAATGGGAAAGGACTGAGAAGAAAGAATTACCTTTTTAACATTACAGAAAACATTGCTTCAATATTAATAGCCTTAGGTGTACGTATCTCTGCGAGTGGCTTTAGAGCATAAAGGAATGCTTGAGTTCCCTCTGATCTCATCCAGTGATACCTTAGAGGGGTTACTTAAAAAATAAATTTTGATTAACAAATTCCAGCTCAATTAACAAGTTCTAGCTCAAAAGGGTAACTAACAGATTTTAGTGGTCAATTCCTAGCCTAACTTCAGTGCCACTTCTTTAACAATGGATAGATGAAAATTGGGCATTTGTTAACTAGCAGAATTTGATCTTATGCCATGCTTTTCAGGCACCAGGAATCCCGAGTCTAAGGATTCACTGCCTGAATCCAGCATTTGTAACACCTCCTTGAAATACAAGCTATAAATCCAAGCAACCGTGGTGAAACTGCTGAATAAGAACTAGGCATTTATTGTCAGTCAGGCATACTCACAAACAAACACCCCACACGCACGCTCAGGCACAGGACACACTAACCCAGTGTTCAGTACCATCCCCAAAACAACCACCTCTGAGAAGTGCCCAAGCCGAGCAGCAGCCACTCAGAACTGAAGATGCTGCTGCTCTCAGGATTTCTTAAAGAATATTAAGAAATTCTGTGCTGCCCATCAGCAAAAACCAGTCTGTTTTATCCTGCACCTCCAAGGTGCACAGAGGAAAAAAGGTTTTAAAGCTTGCAGTTAAATAAACAAGTTAGAAAACATTCTGAAGACCAAGGGGTGAGGCGGAACTTGATGCACGTTCTTGTTTGGGTGGTGGATTATTTTTTGGTATTTTGTGGTGGTAGTGCTCAGTTTGTGCATTTTTAAACTCACCCTTCACGCTTTGATGTTTCTGCTGCTGGAAATAATCTTTGGAGCCTCTAGCGCATCGCAGCTCCTGCGCCCTCGGCAGAATGGGGATCCTCTCGAATATGCTGGGTCTTTTGGGGACGAAATCTAGCAGAGGCGCTGACATTTCAGGGGGGCTCTGCTGGGGCTCCGTGTGGTCACTGCCGTTGCTGACAGTTATTTTAAAGGACATCTGAGGATTCAAGAGAGCTTTACCACCGCTGGGACGGCTCCCTCGCGGCAGCGCCTTCAGAGGAGCTCCTTGGCGTTCATCGGTCCCCTCCACGCGGGCCGGCCCGGCCCTGCCGTTCTGACCCCCCGTGAGCTCACAGTGCATGTCCGCGTCCGGCTGCTGCCCGGGCCCTCGCCGTTCTCCTGCACCGAGCGGTACAGGGGGGTGTCAGCGCCGG